>NC_071485.1:600000-850285 GCF_028500815.1 Rissa tridactyla | reverse complement strand
GTGGCTCATATCGAGCCGCCCACCCCGGCCGGCAACGCCAGCCCGCGGGCGCCTCCATCGGCGACCGCCGGGAACGGCCCGCAGAGAGGGACCACGGAAAGTTCACCCCACCGGTAACGGGGACGCGGTCCCTTTAAAAGCGCCGCCGGCCGCCGCCGCGGCTCCGGTGCGCACGCGCCAGCGTGTGTGTGGGGAGGGAGTTGGGGTAGTGCGGCCTCTGCGCAGGCGCGGAAGAGGCACCGCCCGCCCCGCCCGCCGCGCGCACGCGCAGAGCGAGGAGGCGCCGGGGATTGGCCGGCGGCGCACGCGCGCAGAGGCTGCGGGCGCGCTTCTGCGCATGCGCGACCACTCCCCCCCCGCCCGCCGCGCCTGCGCACTGCGCACCCTGACCCCCCCACCGCCCCCCGCCCCCTGCGCAGGGGCGGGATGTCGAGCCGCGGGAAACGGGAGCGGGAGGCCCGGGCGGCCCCGCGGGGCTCCGGCGGCGGCGGAGGCTCCTCCTCCTCTTCCTCCTCGTCGCGGGGCTCGTCGGCTCGTCGCGGAGCCGCCGGGAGGGGGAGGCGGAGCGGTCCCGAGGGCGACGGGAGGCGGAGCGGGAGCGCGGGCGGCGGGAGGCGGCGGAGCCGGGCCTGGCCCTGCCACTGCCCGTGGATCCCGCACGTATCAAGCGGGAGCCCGGCACCGGCTCCTGGGGGGGCTCCGCCACCTCTGCCGGCCCGGTGCGGGTCAAGCGGGAGCGTGAGCCTGATGGCGACTCGGATCCTGAGCCCGAGCCTACCGGTGGGGACCGGGAGTGCGGGGGGGGGCGGGATCGTGAGTGTTGGCGGGGACTGGGAATGCTGGGGTGGGGGGGGGGAGCGTGTGTGCGGGGACACCGGGAGGCTTGGGGAGGGGGGGGCGAACCCGTGTGGGGGACGACGACCGGGATGTACGGGGGGGGGGGCACTGGGGGGGGGAACCGGGACGTACGGGGGGAAACCGGAGGGCGGAGGACCCGGGCGTGTGTGGATACACCGGGGTGTGTTTGGGGACATCGGAGGGCACGGGAGGGCACCGGGGCTGATTATGGGGGTCCCGGGCTCAGGTTTGGGCAGGGGTAGGGACAGCGGGGGGGGAAGCAGGGCTCAGCCCCAGGGGGGCTTACCGGGGTTGGGGGGGGGACACGACACATGATGGATGTTTGTTGCGTGTCTAATGTGAGGTGTCTCCCTGGCACTAATGGGGTCCCCAAGCCTCGCTTCATTAACGAGGCCCCCTTTGCTCACGACCCCCTCTTCCGCTAATGAGTCCCCTTTTATTAACGACCCCCCCCTTTTGCTAACGAGCCCGTCCCCCTGCAGTGCGCTATGGCCGTTTCGACCCCGAGGACCAGCGCAGCCGCCACTGTCCCTACCTGGACACCATCAACAAGTGAGTGTGTGTGTGGGGGGGGGGGCGGATGGATCGGGCTGTTTTGGGGTCCCCCGGGGGCTCCACCCTGTCCCCATAGTTCCCCCAACGCCCCCCACAGCTCTGCCCCCCTCCCAGGAGCGTCCTGGATTTTGATTTCGAGAAGCTGTGCTCCATCTCGCTGTCCCACATCAACGTCTACGCCTGCCTCGTCTGCGGGAAGTACTTCCAGGGTGAGACGCCCCGGGGGCTGGGGTGCTGCCGGGGGGGGACGTGGGCTCTGCCAGGGGTCTGGTGTGCTGCTTGGGGGGGGACACAGGGGACACCCAGGGATGGGGTTGCTGCTTCAAAGGGACACCAAGGGATGGGGTGCTGCTGGGGGGGATGTGGGGGACACCCAGGGGCTGGGCTGCTGCCTGGGGGCTACCTGGGGACCAGGATGTTGTTCAGGGGGGACATGGGGGACACCCAGGGATACGGTCGCTGCCTGGGGGGGTGACAGGGAACAGCCTGGGACCAGGGCGCTGCCTTGGGGATGAACTCAGGGGACACACAGGGGCTGGGGTGCTGCTGGGGGGGGACACAGGGGACATCCAGGGACCTGGGGGAGGGGGGGGGACACAGAGGGCACCCAGGGACCAGGGTACTGCCTGGGGAGGGGGATGGGGACACGCAGGGTGGGCAGAAGCAGCTTCCAGATGCAGGAGGGGGATCCCCTTTGTCTCCTCTCCACCTTCTCCCGGGCTTCCCATCCCCTCTCCGGGGCCCCGAGGCTCCCCCTGACCCACCCCCCCCCCCCCACCTTCTTGTGCCCCTCCCCGTGCCCCCCATCCTGACCCCCTCCTTTCCCTCGCAGGCCGCGGGCTGAAGTCTCACGCCTACATCCACAGCGTCCAGTTCAGCCACCACGTCTTCCTCAACCTCCACACGCTCAAGTTTTACTGCCTCCCCGACAACTACGAGATCATTGACTCCTCGCTGGAGGACATCACGGTGCGGCGGGGCGGGGGGGGTTCAGCTTCAGGCCCCCCCCCTTCAGGCCCCCCCCCCCCCGGCCTTTTCTGACGCTGTTTCTCTCCCGCAGTATGTGCTGAAGCCCACGTTCACCGCTCAGCAGATCACCAACCTGGACAAGCAGGCCAAGCTCTCCCGTGCCTACGACGGCACCACGTACCTGCCCGCATCGTGGGGCTCAACAACATCAAAGCCAACGACTATGCCAACGCCGTCCTCCAGGTATCACCGGGGCTTCATTTTTGGGTGAAACACCCCCTCCCCCGCCAAACCCGCCTTGGCGTTGGTGGGATGTTTCCTGGCTCCTCTCCTGCAGGCTTTATCCAACGTCCCGCCGTTGAGGAATTATTTTTTGGAGGAAGAGAACTACAAGAGCATCCAGCGCCCGCCGGGGGACATCATGTTCCTGCTGGTGCAGCGCTTTGGGGAGCTGATGCGGAAGCTGTGGAACCCCCGGAACTTCAAAGCGCACGTCTCGCCCCACGAGATGCTGCAAGCCGTGGTCCTCTGCAGCAAGAAGAACTTCCAGATCACCAAGCAAGGTGAGGAGCAGGGTGGGGGGGTGTGTGGGGGGGTGCTGGATTCGGCCCCCCTGGTTCTGATTGACTCTGATTTGTAGGGGACGGGGTGGACTTCCTCTCCTGGTTCCTGAACGCGCTGCACTCGGCGCTGGGTGGCACGAAGAAGAAGAAGAAGAGTGAGTGAAGGGTGACAAAGGCCTCTGGGGCACCCGCTTGGGTAACGCTTGTCACTCCTGATGTCCTCCCCCAACATCTTTTTGTCCCTGTAGCCATTGTCACCGACGTCTTCCAGGGCTCCATGCGTATCTTCACCAAAAAGCTGCCTCACCCGGATCTGGTGAGTACGTGGAGGGACAAAGGAGGGGGTTTCTCACCCCCGTGGGGGTCTATGACACACCGCCTCTGAGCCCCATGTCCCACAGCCGGCCGAGGAGAAGGCGCAGCTCCTGCAGAACAGCGAGTACCAGGAGATGATGGTGGAATCCACCTTCATGTACCTGACGTTGGACCTTCCCACCGCCCCACTCTACAAGGATGAGAAGGAGCAGCTAATCATCCCCCAGGTCCCTCTCTTCAGCATCTTGGCCAAGTTCAACGGCGCCACCGAGAAGGAGTACAAAACCTACAAGGAGAACTTCCTAAAGCGCTTCCAGCTCACCAAGCTGCCTCCTTACCTCATTTTCTGTATCAAGCGCTTCACCAAGAACAACTTCTTTGTGGAGAAGAACCCCACCATCGTTAACTTCCCCATCACGTGAGTGGTGAAAAGCCCTGAGTGGGTGCCTGGGGTCCCTCTCTGCCTTTCCCTGCGCCCTCTTGGGGGTGTGGAAGCATCTGGGGGGGAGGGAAGGCATCTAGGAGGGGGTTGGAAGCATCTAGGAGGAGATAAAGATAATTTAGGAGGGGCTTGGAAGCATCTGGGGGGGGGTTGTGGGTGGTAATGGGGTTCCTCTGGGGTTTGGGTGCTGGTGACACCCTGTTGAGGGGTGTTGGGTGCCCCCCAGGAACGTGGACCTGCGGGAGTACCTGTCGGAGGAGGTGCAGGCGGCGCACACCAACACCACCTACGACCTCATCGCCAACATCGTGCATGATGGGAAACCCTCCGAGGGCTCTTACCGCATCCACGTGCTGCACCACGTGAGTGTCCCTCATCCCTGGGGGGGGGTGGGGTGGGGGGGTGTGACAAGGAGGGTGACCCCTTCAGCGTCACCTCTGTCCCCTCGCAGGGCACCGGGAAGTGGTACGAGCTGCAGGACCTGCAGGTGACGGACATCTTGCCGCAGATGATCACCCTCTCAGAGGCGTACATCCAGGTGAGGGGCTTTGGTGACAGCAAAAGGGGGGGTCCCAGGGGACATTTGTCACCCCCCAAAATGTCCCCTCACCCCCTCCTGATCCCGCTCCCCCCCCCTCCCCCGCTCTGACACAGATCTGGAAGCGGCGCGAGGAGGACGAGACGAACCAACAAGGTGCCTGAGCCCTCCAGGGGCACCCACAGCCCCCTCGCCCCCCACCCCAGGGGCACCCGGACCACCCCCCCCACCCCGCAGTGCCCCCTGCCCCCGATTAAAGGCCACCCGCTGTATTTTTGTAACCGTTTTCTGCCTTCACATCTCTTTGGGGGTGAGGTTTTTGTGGGTTTTGCAGCTTTTAGGAGGTGCAAAAATCCTCTTTGCTTTCCGAGAAAGCCGCCCCCCCCCATCCTGTCCCCCCCCCCCCCCCCGCCTCCCCACGCTCTGTCACCCCCCCACCCCGAAACACCCCCAAAAACTGGGGAAGCTGTGGCAGGGCGGTATCCAAGCTTTATTTGGGGGCGAGGGGGACGAGTGGGGGGCTTCTTGTGCCCCCCCCTATGCCCAGACGTGCTCGCGGCAGTGCTGCAGGGCCTGGGGGAGAACGGAGCGGGGTGAGCTGGGGGCAAGGCGGGCGCCAGGTCTGTCCCCCCCCTCTTCCTTGTCCCCTTTGTCCCCCCCCTTGTCCCCAGCTCACCTGGCAGCGGCGGGCGGCCTCGGGGCTGGAGCACCAGTAGGACGGGCCCAGGATGCAGGGTCCCGGGTTTGGGGACAGCACAGGGAGGGGGTGGCCTGGTGCCAGTTCCTGCAGGGTTGGGGACGTGGGGCTCAGGGGGGTCCCCCGGAACCGCCCCCCCCCCCCCGGGTGGGGAGACCCCCAGGAACCCCCTCTTGCCAGGGCTGTGACATCCTTGGTGCGTCCCCTGGGGCTGTGGCACTCTCAGTGCCCCCCCCCTCGCGGGGTCCTATACCTGGTGGCACCCCTGAGTGTCCCCCCTGGGGGCTGTGACGCCCTTGGGACCCTAGCACGTTCTCACCTTTTGGGGACCTCCTCGTGGCGCCCCCTCGGGGATGTGACACCCCTGAGCGTCTCCCCTGGGGCTCTGACGCCCGGGATGTGTCCCCTTGGGCTGTCCCTCGGGGCTGTGACACCCCCGGATGTGTCCCCAGGGGCTGGGACCCTCTCAAGCATGACCCTCGGGGCTGTGACACCCTCGGGTGCCCTGTCCCATTACCGGGGACTGTGACTCCCCCAGGCGTGTCCCCAAGAGCTCACCCTGGGGTGCCACCCTGTGCTACCATAGGCCACCCCCTCACCCCGCTCACCTCGCCGCTGGCACAAGCAGCCGGCGGGGCCGCAGTGTCCTCGAGGGGACGCCCGGGCGGTGACAACAGGCCGTAACTGTCCTCAGAGCGGCAGGCGAGGAGCAGGTGACACAGCAGGTGGGGGCCCAGACGTCCCAGCACCGCCTCCAGCGCCAGCACGGCGTACCGCTGCGCCAGGCACTGGCAGGCGCCCCGCCACCACTGCCGGCAGCACCCGGCACAGCCCCGCCGCCGCCGCCGCCACCCCCTCCTTGGGGACAGCGGCCTCGGCACGGGCCAGGAAGGTGCGGCAGAGCCAGCACAGCGGCAGCGGCATGGGCAGGGCCTCCCTGGTGGCGACCTGGGGACAGGCGTTCACTCTGGAGACTAATGGTGGGGCCGTGGCGTGTGTGTGCCCACAGAGGGGCCTCGGGGTGGCTAGCTCTGGCCGTGCTCATGGCCGTGTAGGTGCCCATGGAGATGCCCCCGAGGACAGCTGTGGTTATGGCCACAGAGGTGCCCACAAAGATGCCCATGTGAAGACCTGAAGACCTACAGAAGCCTATGTAGATGCCCCTATTTATGCCCATGGAGATGCCCACAGAGACACCCACAGAGGTGCCAATGCCCATGGAGATGCCCACAGAGGTGCCCGTGGCCATGGAGGTGCCCGCAGAGACACCCACAGAGGTGCTGATGCCCATGGAGATGCCCACAGAGGTGCCCGTGCCCATGGAGGTGCCCACGGAGGTGCCCGTGCCCATGGAGGTGCCCCCAGAGACACGCATGCAGGTGCCCATGGTGTTGGCCATGCCCATGGAGATGCCCAGCAGACCCCATGGTGGTGCCCCCGGGCGTCCCCAGCCCCGAAGTCGCCTACCTGCAGGCGAGCGCTGAGTGTCCCGAGGGGGAGCACGGCCGGGGCCCCCCCAGACTTGCCCGGGCACAGATCCAGGCGGGCGCAGACGGCTGAGGGCTTCTGGGGGGAGGGTGAGGGCACCCGGCGTGGGGCACCCCCGGGTGAACCGGGTGGCACAGTGTCCCCAAGCACCCCCAAGTGTCCCCGGCCAGTGCAGTGTCCCCAATCCCCCCAGCACCCCGAGGTGTCTGCAACCCCCATGGTGTCCCCAACCCTTCCCCCCTCCCCCCCCAATACATCCAGGTGTCCCCAGATGGCACCATGTCTCTCAGCACCCCCGAGGTGTCCCTCATTTCCCCCAGCACCCCAAAATGTCCCCAGATGGCATGGTGTCCCCAAGCACCTCAAGGTGTTCCCAGATGGCATGGTGTCCCCAGTCCCCCAGCACCCCAAGGTGTCCCTGGATGGCACGGTGTCCCCCAGCACCCCCAGGCGTCTCTGGTCACTGTGGTGTCCCCAGCACCCCGCACCGCCCCCGTCCGCCTTCCGCGGCACCCGTGGGTGCCCACTCACGAGGTGTCCCTCGAGGTCAGTGAGGAGGAGGCTGAAGTACTCATGCACCAGGTTCTGGCAGGGTGGCACCATGGTGGGCACCGGCAGCGCCGCGCACTCCCGCCGCAGGAAGCCCTCCACAGCCACCTGCACCCACAGCCACCATGGCACCCGCGCCGGCACCCATGGTGGCACCCACAGCGGCCACCCCATGCCCACCCCATCCCCACGGGCACCTTGGTGGCTGACTCGTTGGCCATGTGGATGAGGAGGGTGATGATCTGCTGGCAGTCGGCGCATATGTCCTGCGAGAGGTGGCACCGGGCATGGGGACGTGTGATGTGGGGACATAGGGCAGGGGGCGTAGGGTGCGGGGAGATGAACTTGGGGACACAGGGGGCATGGGGACGCGGGGACACTGAGCGTGGGGACATGGGACAAGGGGGATGTGGTGTGTGGGACGTGGGGACACGGGACAAGGGGGATGTGGTGCGTGGGACGTGGGGACATGGGTGACTGGGGCCATGGGGTCGTGGGGACACGGGACAAGGGGGATGTGGTGCGTGGGACGTGGGGACACAGGTGATTGGGGCCACGGGGTCGCGGGGCCACGGGACGTGGCGTAGGGTATGGGGCCATGGGGCGCGGGGGACGGGGTGTGTATGGGGACACGGTATGGGGCCGTGGAGGGGGCATGGGCCGGGGGGGACACAGGCGTGTATGGGACATACTGGGGGACATGGTGGTGGTGGTGGTGGGGAGGGGGTTCTGGGGACACGGGGGCTCTGGGGGGGGGGCCCGTCCGAGGCTCTCACCGTGCCGGGGGGTGCCCACACCGCGCGGGGCGCAGTGCCCCAGGGCCCCGCAGCGCAGCGCCGTCTCCCAGCTCTGGCACCAGGCGGAGGGGGGTGCCCCGCAGCGGCCCCCCGGCACCCCCAGCCCTGTGGCCACCGTCAGCGCCCACGCTGCCCCCCCCACCAAGCCTCGCAGGGGACCTGGGCGTCTGGGACCCCCACAACAACCCCCCCCCCCCCCCCCCCGTCCCCAGGGTGCCCCATCCCACCCCCAGCCCTCACGGGGGGACCCAGGCATCCGGGACCCGCACCCCCAATGCTGCCCCCCCCCCCCCAAGATGTCCCACCCCACCCCAAGATCCCAACAGGGGACCCAGGTGTCTGGGACACCCCCACCCAAGGGTGTCATGTTCCCCCCCCCTCCATCTTTAAGAGAGGACCCAGGCATCCGGGACCCCCACCCCAATACCCCCCACCCCAAGGTGCCCCATCCCACCCCCAACCTTCATGGGGGGACCCAGACATCTGTGACACCCCCCCCCCAGCGGTGCCCCACCCCAAGAGGGGACCCCGGCATCCAGGACACCCCCACCCAAGGGTGTCCCCCCCCCCACCCCCATCCTCAAGAGGGGACCCAGGCGTCTGGGCCCTTCACCCCCAACATGGGTCCCCCCCCACTCCACCATAGGTCCCGTGGGGGAGGGCACCCAGCTTTTTGGGGGGGCACCTAGCTGTAGGGAGGGGGACCCAGCCCGGGGGGGGGGGGCACCCAGTTCTAGGGGGGGCTCTGGGGTGGCACCAGGCTTTGGGAGGGGTAGCGCCCAGCTTTGGGGGTGCACCCAGCTTTGGGGGGTACCAAGCTTTGGGGGGGCACCCAGCCTTGGGGGGGGGGGGCTACCTGGGGTGGCACAGAGCAGGGCGAGGAGCAGTGTCAGCGCGGGTGACGGTGGCGGTGCCATGGCGGCGCTGGCAGGGCCGAAACCCACGGCCTCTTATAGCCCCGGGCGGGAGGTGGCCGCTGGGACGGTGCCAGCGTCGTGGGGACACGTGTGTCCCAGCCACAGGGACACCTGGGGGCTGCCACACTGTCACCCCACCCCCCTGTCCCCGTGCCCCCGTGTCCCCCATGGCGATGTCCCCATTGGGGTCCCCATGTCCTCATCAGGGTCCCCGTGTCCCCATCCCACCCCAGTGCCCGCGGTGGCGGGGGACAGACATGGTGCCACTCCTGCAGTGACAAAGACTTTATTGAGCTGTCCGCGGGGTGGCCCACAGCGCGGGGGGACGTTGGTGACATCGGGTGCCCTCGGAGCTGGCTGGTGCCTGGGGGGGAGATGTGGCAGCGGGGACAGGGCACCCGCAGCACTGTGTCCCCGTGTCCCTGTCCTCGGTGTTGTCCCCATGTCCCCCCACATCATCATGTCCCATGCCCCTCCGTGTCCTGCCGTGTTCCATGTCCCTGTGTCCCCTGCATGTCCCCATGTTTTCCCATGTCCTCCCCTACCCCCACGTACCCTCATGTCCCCATGCCCTCCATGTCCCCACCATGTCCCCCCACGCCTCCGTGTCCTCAAACCCCCACAACCCCCACATTCCCACACCCCCACGTCCCCGTGTCTCCCTATGTCCCCATGTCCCACCCTTTGTCCCCATGTGCCCACATGCCCTTATGTACCCCCCTGTCCCCCATACCCCCATGTCCCCACACCCCCATGTTCCCATGCCCCTGTATCGCCCCCATGTCCCTCCAGATCCCGCCATGTCCCCCCACCACGTTCCCACACCCCCATGTCCCCCCATGTCCCCACACCCCCATGTTCCCACGCCCCTATGCCCCCGCCATGTTCCCTCCCCTCACGTCCCCCCATGTCCCCACGACACCCCCACGTCCCCCCAGACCCCCATGTCCCCCTGTGCCCCCTGTCCCAACTCCCCACCCCCATGTTCCCCCGACCCACGTGTCCCCCTGTGCCCCCTGAACCCATCTCCCTACTCCTATGTCCCCCCAGACCCCCATGTCCCCCTGTGCCCCCTGATCCCATCTCCCCACCCCCACATCCCCCCAGACCCCCATGTCCCCCTGTGCCCCCTGTCCCATCTCCCCACCCCCCCCGCCCCGGCAGCACCCATGGTGCCCCCCCACCCTTTCCCGTCAGGGCTCCGTCCCGTCCCCACCCTCCGCTCGAGAGCCCTCGGGGCCGGGTGCGGCCTGGACACCTGGTCCCTGCGCAGGGGACAGGGGTGGGGGGGTGGGGGGGGTGCTCACCTGGGGGCCCTCAGGGCCACGGGGGGCACCACCGGAGGTGGGCGCAGAGGTGGGCGGGGGTCTCGTGCCGCTTTATGGCCGCCTCGATGCGCGCCAGGGCGTGGGACAGGAGGCGTTGGCAGAGCCCCCTCCCCACCCACAGCTGCCCGCACACGCGGTGGGTGACACGGGCCACCCCCCCCTGCGACACACATCAGCGCTCGCACTGCCGGGGCACGGGGGCATTGCCACGCGCGAGGGTGTCACATGGCGGGGGGGGGTGGGGGCGTCACACGAGGGAGGGCATGGCCACGCACGGGGGCTTTGCACGGGGTCGTCGCACCAGGGCATTGCGTGAGGGCACCGGCCGTGCGCGGGGGGGGGGCATCGCATAGGGGCACAGCCTCGCACGGGGGGTTTGCACAAGGGCATCACCGGGGGGGGCCATCACCTGGGGGCACGGCCTTGCACAAGGGCACTGCACGACGGCATCGCCATGCGTGGGGACCTTGCACGAAGGCGTCGCACGGGGGGGCACGGCCTTGCGCAAGGGCGTCACACGGGGTGGGGGGGGGGCATCGTCATACCCGGGGGCTTCGCACGAGGGACGTTGCACGAGGGGCAGTGCTCGCACGAGGGTTGTCGCAGGGGGCACAGCAAGGCGGGCATCGCCTCCCGCAAGGGCATTGCGGGGGGCACGGCCTCGCACAGGGGCACCTCGGGGGGGGGGGGGGGAAGGGGGGGAGCTTTGCACGAGGGCAGCGTGTGGCACGAGGGCGCTGCGCGTGTGTCCTCCCTTCTCACCTTGTCCTTGGGGTCGACCACGATGCCCTTGAGCGCCTTCACCACCCGCTTGCAGAGGGCACAGCGCACCGTGCCGGGGGGCAGCCCCCCCCCGCTCTGCACACACGCGCCCTCAGACCCTGCCCACCCCCATGGACACCAGTGCCGGCCCAGTGCCCCCCAGTACCCACCGGTGCCAGCCCAGCACTCCCCAGTACCAGCCCAGTGCCCACCGGTGCCAGCCCAGCACTCCCCAGTACCAGCCCAGTGCCCACCAGTGCCCCCCAGTACCCACCGGTGCCAGCCCAGTGCCCCCCAGTACCAGCCCAGTGCCCACCAGTGCCCCCCAGTACCCAATGGTGCCAGCCCAGTGCCCCCCAGTACCAGCCCAGTGCCCACCAGTGCCAGCCCAGTGCCCCCCAGTACCAGCCCAGTGCCATCCCAGTGCCCCCAGTACCAGCCCAGTGCCCACCAGTGCCAGCCCAGTGCCCACCAGTGGCCCCCAGTACCAGCCCAGTGCCTACCAGTGCCATCCCAGTGCCATCCCAGTGCCCCCAGTACCAGCCCAGTGCCCACTAGTGCCATCCCAGTGCCCACCAGTGCCATCCCAGTGCCCCCCAGTACCAGACCAGTGCCCTCCCAGTGCCCCCCAGTTCCCCCACAACTGCCCCCACTGATGCCCTCCCAGTCCCCCACAGGTGCCTCCCCCCTCGCCCCTGACACCCCCGTTGTCCCCAACGTGTCCCCTCACCATGATGTCCTCGTCACTCGGCTGGAGCCCGTCGTCCTCGGTGTCGGGGGGACGCTGGCACCCCAGGGAGCCTGGCCGGGCCCCCCCGCCCCCGACCAGCGGGGTGCCTGCGGGGGGACCCTCGGCCCCCACCAGCAGCAGGGCTGGGCAGTGCCACGTCAGGGGACACATCCTCACGTCCCCTCCCCTGCCCCCATGTCCCCTTCCCCCCATGACCCCGGCACCCCCCACCCTCCTGTACCCCCCTGTCCCCATCTCCCCATCACCTCGGGCCTCATGTCCCCATGGCCATGTCGTCACCTTGTCCCCCATGTCCCCATATCCCCATTGCCCTGGTCCCCATGTCCCCATCGTCCCCCCCAGTGTCCTCATCCCCTCTTTGTCCCCCGTCCTCCATGTCCCCATCCTCCCGCCCCCTTCCCCACGTCCCCCCTCGTCCCCGTCACTTCGCATCCCCTCTGTCCCCATCCTCTGTCTCCCATATCCCTGTCTCCCACGTCCCCATCCCACCAAAGCCCCATGTTCCCGTGTCTCCATCCATGTCCCCTGTGTCCCCATTTCCCCATGTCCTCCACACCCCGCTCCTCCCATCCCCACCTCTCTGTCCCCCCCACCACCATGTCCCCCCTCCCCGTCCCCGTGGGGGTCCCCACCGGTGACGCCGGTGAGCAGGACCAGCAGCGCCCGGGCCATGGTTGCCCGTCCCCGAGCCCCGGGGGACCTTTATGTCCCCATGGGTTGGGGTGGCACCCAGGGTGACAGCCGGAAGGGGCCCCCCCCAAACCACGGTCACCGCAGCGGGGGAGGTTGGGCCCCAGGTCACGTCTGCTGTGGGGCTGCGACCTTCCCCCCACAGTGCCATGGGGGGGATGGGGGGGATGTGGGAGGCTGGGGGGGGCAGGGGGTGCTGGGGGGGTGGGGGAGTCCTTGGGGACCTGGGGGACATGGGGGGGAACATTGAGGGGGACAGGGGGAGACCATGGGGACACCTGGGGGGACATTGGAGGGGATAAGAGGAGACCATGGGGACACTTGGGGGGATAAGACAAGGAGAGAGCGGGGGGACAAGGAGGGACCTGGAGGGGGGGGACATGGGGGACAAAGGGGGAGGGAAGAGGGACCTGGGGGACTTTGAGGACCTGGGGGGACTGGGGGGACGTGAATGGCCCTTGGTGGGGGGACAAGGGGACACTGTGGAGACCTGGGGGGACTTTGGGGATGGGGGCGGGACACAAGGGGACACCACGGGGACATGGGGGACATGGCAGGGCAAGGAGAGAGCAGGGGGACGAGGAGGGGGGGGTCGGTGACACCCTCCTGTTCCCGGCAGTTCTTGGGGACACCGCAAACCCCAAAGCCACCGCGGGGGACGGGTGGGGGCCCGGTGTCTGTCCCAAGCCCTGCCCCCGCTTCCTGTCCCCGTTTTCCCCCCGCGAAGCCACAAACCTTTGTCACCCCGTCTCCCTCCGCTTCCCATGCGACAGCGAGGGGACACGGAGGGGTCGGGGGGGGCAGGGCAGAGCCCCCCACCCCGCCCGGGGGGAGGGGTCCATCCCACGGCACCCTAATGCACCCCAATGCGCTCTGTCCTCCCCCCCACCCCCCCCCGGCACTGGCCTCATGCAGGCCCCCACTCCATCCCCAGTGTCCCCACTATCCCCAGTATCCCCCATTGTCCCCAGTACCCCTAGTATCCCCCCAATATCCCCCAGTACCCCCAGTATCCTCCCAGCACCCCCACTGTCCCCCCCATACACACAAAATTCCCCACACCCTTCAGTACCCCCAGTACCCTCCCCAGTACCCCCAGTAGCTCCCACTGTCCCCCATTACCCCCAGTGCACCCAGAAGCCCCCGTATCCCCCAGTAACCTCCAGTATCGCCCAGTCCCCCCAGTGTCCCCCATTACCCCCAGTGCACCTCAGTACCCCCAGTAACCCCCATACCCCCAGTATCCCTATTACCCTCAATTTCCCCAGTATCCCCCCAGTACCCCCACTTCCCCCAGCACCCCCCATTATCCCCAGTATCCCCCAGTATGCCCAGTTACCCCCGGTATACCCTCCCAGTACCCCCAGTATCCCCCCCAGTACCATCAGTGTTCCCAGTATCCCCCCCATACCCTCATCACCCCCAGTATCCCCATTATCCCCAGTATCCCCCAGTACCCCCATTATCCCCAGTATCCCCCCCAGTACCCCCATTATCCCCAGTATACCCCAGTACCTGCAGTGTACCCAGTATCCCCCCCATACCCTCATCACCCCCAGTATCCCCCCCATACCCTCATCACCCCCAGTATCCCCATTATCCCCAGTATCCCCCCGGTGCCCCCATTATGCCCAGTATCCCCCAGTACCCCCAGTATCCCCCAGTAGCCGCAGTGTTCCCAGTATCCCCCAGTACCCCCATTACCCCCAGTATCCCCCCCAGTACCTCCAATATCCCCAGTATCCCCCAGTGTTCCCAGTATCCCCCCCATACCCTCACCACCCCCAGTACCCCCAGTCCACCCATTATCCCCAGTACTCCCAGTTACCCCCACTATTTCCCCCAGTACCTCCATTATCCCGAGTATCCCCCATTATCCCCAGTATCCCCCAGTACCCCCATTATCCCCAGTATCCCCCCCATACTCTCATCACCCCCAGTACCACCAGTTCCCCCAGTATCCCCCATTATCCCCAGTACCCCCAGTTACCCCCACTATCCCCCCCAGTACCCCCATTATCCTCAGTATCCCCCCCATACTCTCATCACCCCCATTACCCCCAGTACCCCCAGTGTTCCCAGTATACCCTCCCAGTACCCCCAGTGTTCCCAGTATCCCCCCCATACCCTCACCACCCCCAGTACCCCCAGTCCACCCAGTATCCCTATTACCCTCGATTTCCCCAGTATCCCCCCAGTACCCCCAGTATCCCCCAGTATCCCCCAGTATCCCCCATTATCCCCAGTATCCCCCCAATACTCTCATCACCCCCAGTACCCCCAGTTCCCCCAGTTCCCCCATTATCCCCAGTACCCCCAGTTACCCCCACTATCCCCCCCAGTACCCCCATTATCCCCAGTATCCCCCCCATACTCTCATTACCCCCAGCATCCCCCAGGACCCCCAGTGTTCCCAGTACCCCCCCCCCGTACTCTCGCCACCCCCAGTATCCCTCTTACCCTCAGTTTCCTCGGCATCCCCCCAGCACGCCCCAGCCCCCCCAGATCCCCCAGTCCCCCCAGTATCCCCCCAGTCCCCCGATGACCCCAGTGACCCCCCCCCCTCCCCGCGGCCTCCCACCCCCAGGGGGCGCCGTCCTGCCCCGCTCCGCCACAAGATGGCGGCGGCCGCGGCTGCGCGCGCGCTGCGGGTGAGGGACGGGACGGGACAGGGGGACAGGGGGACACGGGGGGGCGGACACCGGGAATCGGGGGGGCACCGGCGGCTCCAGGCCGCGGGATGTGGGCTTGGGGGAGGGCTCTGGGGACACCGGGCACGGGGGACACGGGATATGGGGGACGCTGGGTATGGGGGCCATGGGGGACGCCAGGGACTCCGGGCATGGAGGGGGTATGGGCTGGGGGGAATGTGGCATGGGGGGGCTGTGGGGACACCGGGCGTGGGGGACAGCGGGTACAGGGGACACCAGGGACACTGGGTATAGGGGACACCTGGTATGGGGGGGACACTGGATATAGGGGACAGCAGGGACACCGGTCGCAGGAGGCTGTGGCGGGGGGTGCTCCAGCGGCGGTGTCTCCGCTCTGGGGACAGCAAGCTTGGGGTCACAGGGCGGGGGGGGCTCCAGGCATGTGGCACCCGGGGGACACAAAGGGGGTGCCCGCTGTCCCTCACCCTTGTCACCTTCCCAGGCCGTGCCCCGCGTACGCCCCGTGCCCCAGGCTGCCCGGCACCTCCACACCACCCCGGCCTGCCTCAAGGTAAGCCCTGGAGGGGGTGGGGGGGGTCCCTCATCCCCTGTCCCTCGGGACCCCCCAACCTCTGACACCCCCCCTTTCCCCCCCCCCGTCTCTGACCCCCCCTTGTCCCCACAGACGCGGGCGGCGCGGGTGCGCGTGGGCAAAGGGGACAAGCCAGTGACCTACGAGCAGGCGCACGCCCCCCACTACATCGCCCACCGCAAGGGCTGGCTGTCCCTGCACACCGGTGGGTCACCCCACGCCACGGCGGGGAGGGGGGGGCACCTGGGGTGTCGCGGGGGTGGGGCTGCGGGGATGGGGACGTATGGGGCGCGAGGGCATCGCGGGGATGGGCTGGAGGGTGTTGCGGGGACAGGGACCTGTGGGGCACACGGGAGTCATGGGGGCAGGGACGTGTGGGGCACATGGGCGCGAAAGGGATGGGGCACACAGGGACAGGGGCACGTGGGGCAGCAGGGCATCTGTGGGGCTGGGACACGGGGTATGGTAGGGAGAGGGATATGTGGGGCACATGGATAGCGAGGGGGACAGGGATATGTGGGGGGCGCGGGCATATTGTGTGGGCGATACGTGGGCAGTATCTATGCGGGGCACGTGGATGTTGTGGGGGTGGGACACGTGGGCATGGTGGGGCCGGGGCTGTGTGGGGCACATGGGCGTGGTGGGGATAGGGATGTGTGGGGCACATGGGCATTGCAGGGATGGGACGTACCGGGACAGGGCCACAATGGGGCACAGAGGGACAGGGCCGCAATGGGGCACGAGGGCACTGTGGGGATGGGCCATGGGGCATGGTGGGGATGGTGACATGTGGGGCACATGGGCACGGTGGGGACAGGGATGTGTGGGGCACATGGGCATCGTGTGGGCGGGAGCTTGTGGGGCACGTGGGCGTCATGGGGATGGGGCCGCATAGGGGCACACGGGCAAGGTGGGGATGGACGTGGCGGGGCACATGGGTGTCGCAGGGGTGGGACATACAGTCGTGCCGTGGCCGGGGTTGCGTGGGGCAGGCAGTGGCGCCGGGGCCAGTGTCCCCAGGCAGGGCGCGGGGACGCGGGGGCTCACGCCGGCGGTGCCTGCAGGGAACCTGTGTGGGGAGGCGGGGGCAGCGGAGCGGGCGCTGGAAGACGCCTTCCTGCGCCGGTTCCTGCACGGCACCTTCCCGGGGCTGCTGGCCGACGCCGCCGTGCTCAAGCGCCGCGCCAACCTGCTGGTGGTCTGCGTCCTGCTGGCGCGGGGGCTGGCACCCGCCAAGCTCCACTTCCTGGGGGGCTACGCCGAGACCCTTCTCTCTCACTTCTACAAGTGCCCCGTGCGCCTGGAGCTGCAGACGGTGCCCGCCAAGGTGCCCTACAAGTACCTCTAAGTGCCCCACGGCGCCGCCCAGGCGCGGGGGGGGCGGAAATAAAGTGGAGGCTGTGCCCACCCTGCCCCAACTGTGGGTCTCGGAGGAGTTGGGGGGCACCACAGCACCGTGAGGACTGGGCACTCCGTGGCCCTGTGCCCCGTGGGGCTCTGTCCCGCTGATGGCCATGCGCCCTGTGGGGCTGTCCCCACCATGCCCATGTGCCCCACATGTCCCTGTCCCCATGATACCCCTGTGCCCCACAGGGCTCTGTCCCTGCATGCCCCATCCCTGTGTGCCCCACATGTCCCTGTCCCCATGATGTCCACGTGCCCACGGGGCTCGGTCCCTCTGATGTCCTTGTGCCCCAGCCTGTGATGTCCACGGACCCCACATGTTCGTGTCCCCATGACACCTCTGTGCCCTGCATGTCCATGTCTCCACGGTGCTCTTGTGCCCCCCACATCCCTGTTCCTGTGATGCCTGCGTGCCCCACAGGGCTCTGTCCCCACAGCGCCCAGTACCTTGTCCCCACCGTCCCCGTGACCCCGTGTGTCCCCATGCCCGTGGTGCCCGCGTGCCCCACACGTCCTGGCCCCGCGTCCCCGTCCCCGCACAGACCCCGTGACGCTGCAGAGCCGAGATGCAGTTTCTGTATAAGGTGTCCCCAGCCCCCTCCCAGACCGTCCCAGTCAAACCCAGTCCCAAATCTGAGAAAACCTGTTTAAATACGACAGCAGGGGACAAAGCGGGGGTGGGAGGGGGTGGTGGGGGCAGCAGGGCTCAGCCCTGCCCAGGGACTGTCCCTTGTCCTTGAAGCAGGGGTTGCTGAGGGCCACCCTTGCACCCTGCTCCACGCTGGTGGCTGTGTCCCCTGCTGGCATCACAGGCTGGGACGATAGGGGACAGTGCCAGGCTGCCATCCTCCTCCTGGGGGGGACATCAGGGACAGGGCAGTGTCCCCAAGGGGGACAGGGGAGGCCGTAGGCCAGTCCCACCAGCGTGATGATGAGGTTGAGGCAGAAGATGATGCAGATGAAGGCCAGCACCATGAGCCCAGGGAGGTTGGTCACACTGGCCACCACCTGCACCCGCCATGGTGTCACCCTGTCCCTCCTGTCCCAGAGGAGGGGCCTCATGTGGCTGTCGCCTCCTGTCGCATGGCCACCTTGCTGCCCGTGTTGATGGTGGCCTCGGTGGCTCGTGCCACCAGGCTGGGCTGGGTGCTGTGGGTGAAGGCGCAGGTGAGGTGGGACACGAATGTCACCGGGATGTCCACGGGCTGTGGGGATGGGGCTGTCACCCAGCGGCTCACGTGTGTCCCAGTCCCTGTGCCACCCTGCGTGCCCCAGGCTGCTCTGTCCCCACGTCACCCTCTATGTCCTGCCACCTCCTGTGTCCCTGAAGCCACCCCATTTCCCCTAAATCCCCGTGCCACCCCGTGTGCCCCAGGCTGGTGCCACCTGCCTGTTGCCTGGCTCTGCCTGTGCTGCCCTCACACCTGCTGCCCGTCAGCGCTTCGTTAGCTGGGGCTTAATTTCCTCTCCCCTCCCTCTGGGAGCAGAGGGCTTTGGGTGGGGTGCCCTCTCCTGGGTGGCTGTTGTGCATGATGAGGGTGGGGTGCCCCGCGTGTCCCCCCCACCCCAGGATCGTCCCACCCTGTCTTCTGGCACCAGAAGTCGAAATATCCGTCCTGAGGGGAGCAACTGGGGTGACGGGGGTGAGTTAAAATCACAACTTGCCTCAATGTCCCCCCCCAAAAAACCTGTTTACAGGGCTGGGAGGGCTTTGGGGAGGGCTGGGGGGGGCCAAGCAAGACACCTTCCCCCCCCCCCCCCCCCCCATGTCCCCGTGGTGCTGCTGCCTGTGGCTGAGATGCTTTTAGGGACCGAGGTTTGTTTCTCCAAGGGATGGTGATCCCGCAGTGTGTCGGCAGCCCCGGATCCATGGGGCAGGCTGGGGGGTGGCTGCTGGGTGGGCACGGGATGGGGGTGCAGGGTGACATGGGACGGAGGGGTGTGGGGTCCGGGGTGATGTGGGACGGGTGGGCACGGTCTGGAGCCAAAAGCCATCTCCTGTCTGGCACGACGGCAGGAGGGGCAGCCCCACCGTGACCTGCTGGACTCGTAGCCAAGCTGTTTGGCCACGTCTGATGCTGGTGGGAGCTTTCAGAGTGGCTCTGGGTGCCGGCGCGCACCTTCCCTGAGTCCAGGTGGGTCTTTCAGTGGTCATTAGATGATCTACTCAGCCTGGTGGCAGAGCCAAATGCGGAAGCAGAAAGGCTGCGGACCATCAGGGAGCGGGAGAAATAAATAGGTTGGTGGAACCGGGCTCTGGCCTCCGTGAGAGAAACCAGAAGAGCCACCAAAAAAAACCCCGAGATGAAGGAGATCCTGTGCCCTCCTCCCCCTGCCAGACCGAAGGCAGTGGCCAAATGTTGAGCGGTGAATGGAGGCAGGTCTGTGCTCGGGGGGGGGGCGGCGGGGGGGGGGCAAGCGAACCCTGTCCTTGGCCACCTCCCGTAACCGCATGCCTCTGTGCATCGGGTTCGAGGCCCCGGGTGAGGTGGGGCAGCCCGTGGGCCGTGTGGAGGGTGGTCTGACTGCACCAGAAGGGTTGCCAGGACCAGAACGGCCAACCCCCCACCCCCACCGTTTAATGACTGCCTCCACGAGGAAGAAGAGGCGGGTTGTGGGTGACAGCCTTCCGAGGGGAACGGGGGGGGCCGATGTGCGGGGCAGACTCTCCTCGTGGGACAGTCTGCTGCCTCCCTGGGGTCGGGGTCGGGGGCGTCACCTGGAAACTTCTCAGCCTGGTTCGGCCCTCGGGCCGTTACCCGCCGTTGCTCTTTCATGTGGGTGGTGATGAGGTGGCGACACATCGCCCGAGGGCAATTAAAAGAGACTTCAGGGCCTTGGGAAGGTCAATAAGGGACTCTGGGGTGCAGGTGATCTTTTCTTCCCTTCTCCCAGTCACAGGCAGGGACTCTGAAAGCAGCAGACACGCTCAGTCTGCCAATAGGCGGCTCCACAGCTGGTGTCGCTGCCACAATTTTGGGTTTTTTTGACGACGGGATGGCCTACGCGGCACCAGGTGTCGGATGGGGTTCACCTTTCTGAAGGGGGGGGGAGGGTGTTTGCTCATGAGCTAGTGGGGCTCATTGACCGAGCTTTAAACTAGACGTGGCGGTGGAGGGGGGTATTATCAGGCTTGCTCGCGACAGGCCAAGGGACGATACTCCAAGGTCTGAGGGGTGGGTCGCTAGCGAAGGCCCTCAACCTGTCGCTCCGGGATGTGCTGGGTGCGCTGCAGCCCGCGCGAAGTCTCACGGAGACGAGCCAGGGGCCCCTGAGGAGCCAACGGGGAATCACGGGTAAAACACCTCCGAGGGGGCTCGCCAGCACAAAAAGAAAGGCAGCCGCTCCAGAGTAAGCCAGCTTCAGGGCCGGGGGGGGGGCAACCGAAACGCCTCTGCGCAAACGCAGGTAGGATTGGGAAACAAGCAGGAGGAGTTAGAGACGGGCGCACGCCGGCAGGGCTCTGCTCTCATTGGCGTCACGGACGCCAATGGGTGGGACGGAATGGCTGCTGTGACTGGAGTGTCGGAATGGGGGGATACAGGCTCTTCAGGAAGGACGGGCAGGGGAGACGCGGAGGGGGTGTTGCCCTCTGCATCACTGACCAGCCGGAGCGCGTGGAGCTCTGCCTGGGGATGGATGGGGAGCCCACCGAGAGCTTATGGGTCGGGATTAAAGGGAGGGCAGGGGCTGGTGACGTTTCGGTGTGGGTCTGCTACAGGCCACCTGGCCAGGACAACAGAGCGGAGGAGGCCCTTCGTAGACAGATAGGAGCGGCGTCACGTTCACTGACCCTGGTCATCACGGGCGACTTCAGCCACCCCGATATCTGTTGGAGGGGCAGCACAGCAGAGCATAAGCAATCCAGGAAGCTGGAATGTGTTGATGGCAACTTTCTTCTCCAAATGGTAGAGGAACCAACAAGGAGAGGAGCCGTGCTGGACCTTGTCCTTACCAACAAGGAGGGGCTGGTGGGGAATGTCAAGCTCAAGGGCAGCCTCAGATGCAGTGATCACAAAATGGTAGAGTTCAAGATCCTTCGGGCAGCGAGGAGGGTGTGCAGCAAGCTCACTGCCCTGGACTTCAGGAGAGCAGACTTTGGCGTCTTGCGGGACCTGCTTGGCAGGGTAACGTGGGATAAAGTCCTGGAGGGGAGAGGGGGTCCAAGAGAGCTGGTTAGTATTCAAGGATCACCTCCTCCAAGCCCAGGATTGGCTGAATGACAGAACTCAGAGGGTTGTGATCAGCGGCACAGAGTCCAGTTGGAGGCCTGTAACCAGTGGTGTCCCTCAGGGGTCACTACTTGGTCCAATTTTGTTCAATATATTCATTAATGACCTAGATGAGGGGACAGAGTGTATCCTCAGCGAGTTTGCTGATGATACCAAGCTGGGAGGGGTGGCCGACACTCCAGAGGGCCGTGCTGCCATCCAGCATGACCTGGACAGGCTGGAGAGCTGGGTAGAGAGGAACCTAACGAGGTTCAACAAAAGCAAGTGTAAGGTCCTGCACCTGGGAAGGAAGAATCACGGAATCACGGAATCTTCAGAGTTGGAAGGGACCTCTAGAGATCATCTAGTCCAACTCCCCTGCTAGAGCAGGGTTGCCTAAAGCACATCCCTCAGGGCTGCATCCAGGCGGGTCTTGAAAATCTCCAGAGAAGGGGACTCCACAACCTCCCTGGGCAGCCTGTTCCAGTGCTCTGTCACCCTCACTGTAAAGAAGTTTTTCCGTGTATTTGAACGGAACTTCCTATGTTCTAGCTTGTGCCCATTGCCCCTTGTCCTGTCGCTGGGAACCATTGAAAAGAGCCTGGCTCCGTCCTCCTTAAACCCACCCTTTAGGTACTTGTAAACATTAATCAGGTCCCCCCTCAACCTTCTCTTCTCCAGGCTAAAGAGTCCCAGCTCTTTCAGCCTTTCCTCGTAAGGGAGGTGCTCCAGTCCCATAATCATCTTGGTTGCCCTTCGCTGGACTCGCTCCAGTAGTTCCCTGTCCCTCTTGAACTGGGGAGCCCAGAACTGGACACAGTACTCCAGTTGTGGCCTCACCAGTGCAGAGTAGAGGGGGAGAATGACCTCCCTCGACCTACTGGCCACACTCTTCCCTATGCAGCCCAGGATGCCATTGGCCTTCTTGGCGACAAGGGCACACTGCTGGCTCATGGATAATTTGCTGTCTACCAGGACCCCCAGGTCCTTCTCCTCAGAGCTGCTTCCCAGCATGTCCGCCCCTAACCTATACTGGTGTTTGGCATTCTTCCTTCCCAGGTGCAGGACCCTACACTTGCTTTTGTTGAACCTCATTAGGTTCTTCTCTGCCCAGCTCTCCAGCCTGTCCAGGTCACGCTGGATGGCAGCACGGCCCTCTGGAGTGTCGGCCACCCCTCCCAGCTTAGGAGTTTTAGGAGGAATGCCAAGCACCAGTATAGGTTAGGGGCGGACATGCTGAGAAGCAGCTCTGAGGAGACGGACCTGGGGGTCCTGGTAGACAGCAAATTATCCATGAGCCAGCAGTGTGCCCTTGTCGCCAAGAAGGCCAATGGCATCCTGGGCTGCATAGGGAAGACTGTGGCCTGTAGGTCGAAGGTCATTCTCCCCCTCTACTCTGCACTGGTGAGGCCACAACTGGAGTACTGTGTCCAGTTTTGGGCTCCCCAGTTCAAGAGGGACAGGGAACTACTGGAGCGAGTCCAGCGAAGGGCAACCAAGATGATTGTGGGACTGGAGCACCTCCCTTATGAGGAAAGGTTGAAAGAGCTGGGACTCTTTAGCCTGGAGAAGAGAAGGTTGAGGGGGGACCTGATTAATGTTTACAAGTACCTAAAGGGTGGGTTTAAGGAGGACGGAGCCAGGCTCTTTTCAATGGTTCCCAGCGACAGGACAAGGGGCAATGGGCACAAGCTGGAACATAGGAAGTTCCGTTCAAATACACGGAAAAACTTCTTTATGGTGAGGGTGACAGAGCACTGGAACAGGCTGCCCAGGGAGGGTGCGGAGTCCCCTTCTCTGGAGATTTTCAAGACCCGCCTGGATGCAGCCCTGAGGGATGTGCTTTAGGCAACCCTGCTCTAGCAGGGGAGTTGGACTAGATGATCTCTAGAGGTCCCTTCCAACTCTGAAGATTCTGTGATTCCGTGATTCCGTGAAGTTACCGCATTCTCTTGGAATTGCCTCCTTGGTCCTTATCTTCTTCATTCTGCTCATATCTGTCAGATTCAGTACTTCTTTGTTAGCAGCATTAGTTTTGTCAAAACGTTTACTCTCGATCAGCTCCTGCAGCCTAAGGCTTCAACTACTTTAGCTACTAGTGCTAAACAAGACTGTTCAGAGAGAAGAATGCAGTTAATCAAATTTCTTCTCTAACAGCAAGAGGGGATGGGCAGCAAGAGGTGCGTTTGCTGGTGCTCTTTGGCTCATCCACCTTCAGGCACCCTTGGCTGCATGGTCCTACCCCACAACAGGCTCCCTCTTTGGGGAGCAAGTGGTGGGGCAGCACCAAAGCCCCACTTCTCTGGCCTTGTTCCCACCACCCCCCTGGGCGAGGCCATCGTATCTGGCTTCTTCTTGCTGACGTCAGGAGCCCCAACGTCACCATGGAGAGGAGGTGGGAGATGGTGTGGGGAGGAGAGGGGAGACGTGGGGCCGCAGCTGGGGGGAGGGGTTCAGTGGGACGGGGAGTGGATGGAGCTGCCGTGGGGGAGGCTGGAACTCTAGAAGGGGTCTGGACACGGGGATGGGGGAGGCAGGAGTGGGCCACAAGTGGGATTTGTGCTGGGGAAGATGGCCGGGGCATGAGGAAGTGCTGGAGAGTGGGGGTGCAGGCAGAGGCTCCTCGCGGCCCCCGAGACGCTGCTGCGAGGGGTCTTGATGCCAAAGCAGGGGCGGTGTGGGCAGGAAGGAGGACAGAGGATGGGCAGGCAGAGGTCTCCAACCCAATGGGGACACAGCTGTGGAGTGCTCCCCTCCTTCGGTGCCCCAGGATCCCATCGCCCCAGACATCCTGCTGCAGCCGCTCCGTGTCCCTCGATCCCCTGTTGTCCTTGCAGGGCGCACCACAAACCAGTAACATGAGGTCATGTCAGGTGACATCACTCTGACTCTGGTGCCACCATGCTGCCACATAGTCACCATCCCGGCTGCTGGCCAGGATCAGGGCCTCACTGCTGCCTCCCCTGCTGGCCCAGCACTGCCGTGTTGAGGACAGATCTCAGTGGCCGAACCCACCGCCATCCGTGTCCTCAGGGTCCTGAGGAGCTGTGCCTCCATGCTGGGTCCCGAACAGGCTGGTGGACGGGCAAGTCCATGAGCAGCCGAGGGCCACAGCGGGGCTGCTCACTATGGGCTGCTCAGCACCACCTTCCTCACTCTTCTCACTGGAGTGGACGCTGTCTTTTGCTCCACCATCTCCACCATGCCCGTGCCTGTGAGAGGGGCTTAGAGGCACCAACAGGGAGGTCCATGGCCAGCTCCCTCTGGTCATCTGTCCTGGCTCAGGGTGTCCTACCAGGCATGTGGAGCTCTGCTCCAAAGGTTTTTCCTGCCTTCAGGTGGTTGTCGCACTCTCCGTTGGTGTGCAAGCTCCAAACTCCCTTGAGGCTGCTTTGTCTTCGGAGCTGTGGAACTGGGATTTGCAGGAAAGACCAGTGTGAAGGGACAGAGCTTTCGCCTCCATTAGCAGTGGTCAAGATCAAGTGGAAAGCGATATTATTGCCCTCTCCTTCCGGGGAGTCAGGGCTGTGCAAGGTGGGATCTGCACATCCTACAGCATTGCTTGAAAGCTGAGAGCCGCAAGCCAAACCATTAATTCTTCTCCTCACTCTGCGAAAAAAAATCCAAGCATATGCAGGGGTGGATTGGCTGACAGAGGACTGAAGTAGGGTTTGGTATATTAAAGCTCTAAACTAATTGAAGTAGGGGCTTAATATATTAGAGCTGTAAATTAGAGTAGGAACTTAATTTAGGAGACTGCGTGCCTTAAAGCTGTACAAGGAGCAGATGCAACAGTTGTAGTACTAAATGTCAGAACTTATCTCCTATTTTTTAAGAAAGAATGCTTTAGGACAATATAACCTTGTAGTAGAAGCTCATCTCTCAAAACAAGGGGCCCAGGGCTACTGAGGAATGCGGAGACTAGTCAAAACTAACACTCTTGATGCGCCAGCAAGAATAAGGAAGTAGAGTGGAGGCCTGCAGTACACCCAGAAGTCACAACGATGAAGAGGAGTGGAGGAAGTAAACGACCACCAGCTGTCTCTGAAGACCACCGAGAGACTCTAGTGCGCACGCGGGAGCGGGCAGTAACCTGTAATAATGAGTTAATGAATAAGTAATCATCACTTCTTGCAGCCTAAAGGTTTCAGCAAATGTATCTACTCATGCTAAGTAGGGCAAAGCAAGCAGCACAAGTCACACCAAATTATCATCGTAAGTAATTTATTCAACTGAAAATTTCTTATTTATGCTAAACAATTAATGTCCCTCAATGGCCGTCCTGCAGGCAGCAGCAGAGGCTAGGAATGATGCTGTCTGCTCGGTGCGCTCGTGCTGCTCGCTCTGTGAAGGACACCATGAGACTGGGGCTGCTTGTTCCAGCTTTATTCGCGTGCAGGCCGTTTCACCCGGAGTCCTGGTGGTCGCTTCAGAGCCAACAGCACACTGTTTGTCCTGATGTTGGCCGCTTCCTTGGTGTTTCCAGGATCAGCAAGGTCTGAGCCGCCAGGGACCGGACTGAGGGTTCTGTGTCATTCACCAAAGGCTCGAGGGCTGTGCCAGAAACAGAGCAGTGGTGAAACCCCGCTGTCTGCAGAGACCCTCCCACGCCAGCCCCATCCGTCTCTTTCTCTGGCCAGGAGGAGCAGGTGAGACCAACAGATCAGCTGGAAGCTGCTGCTCAGGAATGCTCCCAATGCCCCTGGGGCATTCCTCTGTCCCTGAAGCAGTTCCCTGGAGCGGGGCAAGGCATGGCAGCCCCCTGCCCAGGCTCTGTCCCCTGCCCCACCAGCCCCGGCCAGCACCGCGCTGCCCCTACTCACCGTTGCAGATATCCTGCAGCTTCTTCTCATTTTGGTCCCTCAGGTGCCGTGCAGCGAGCCCTAGGCACAGAGCTTCGTCAGACCCCCTGCTCCCCAGCACACCCCGGCTGCACGCCCTCCTGCCCCTCAGCAGGGCTGACCCCAGGGAAGGACAGTCCCCGAGGGCAGTGGGACTGATCAAGGCTCCCAGCGACCCCCTCTGAGTGGGCAGGGCTGAGAGAGGGGGGCCAAGGTCCTGCACGAAGCAGCTGGGCTCCGGCAGCCACCTTGCCGGTGCAGCAGCGGGGACTGAGGCCAGGCTGCCAGCAGAAGGACCCGGGGGGCTGCTCACCAATGAACCTGACGGCTGCCTCTCGCAAGGTGCTCTGAGCATTATTCAAGTAGGGCAGGCTCTGCTTCAAGTATTCTTCCACCCTCCTCCTGTCCCGCACCAGCTGGAGAGGGCAGAGTGGTATGGGCATGTCACCGTCCCTCCCCAGGACATATCCCTCCTCCCAGCACCCCTGTTGCTGAGACCCTTCCCTCCCGCTGTGTGGAGGGAGGGCAGAGGGACCTGAAGAAGATCCCTTTGGGGCTCTGCTCTTGAGGACAGGGAACAAGGACGCAGCTCCAGGCTGTGGGCTCCAGCAGAGGCAGAGCTGCACAGCCCACACCCCAGAGCCGGGAGGCAGACCCCCCTCGTCCAGCCTGGGCCCCGGGGCTTGGGGTTGTCCTCACCAAGACCTCGACAGTTCTCCACATCTGCTGTGGCTGCACCAGATCTTTGAGTCCTTTCCTCTTGAGGTGCTCTGCTGCAGCAAGGAGGGCTTCCCTGGAGGCCTGCAGAACAGCAAAAGCTGAGAGACGGCTCCACAGTCTGGAGAAGGAGACCTGGCATCCCCCTCCTCTTGCCTTTGTTCCTGGCGGGATCCTGCCCATGGGGAGCTGGGACATGCCCTGGCCTAAACATCTGGGACTCCAGCACCCCATCCACTTCTGCAGCGAGAGGCACCGGGGGACGGGGGAGGCAGTGGTGGGACCGGTGCAGGGAAGGAGGGGAGCTCTGCCCTGTCCTCAGTGACTCGGGCAGGGGGACCCGGAGGTGACAGACACTCCCACAGTCTGACTGCCAGCAGCTCTTGCCCCTCATGCCCAGGGGCTCTGCATGCCCTTCCCTGTGTCACTGGCCAGCTTTGAAATCTGTACCTTGGACACACTGTCCGTCTCATCCAGTGTGTGAAAGAAGAGCGGGAGCAGGCCCCTTTTCACTTCCTTCGTCACCCTCCTCTTGTCTTTCCCCACCACAGTCTCCATCAGATCTCTGAAGAGGCTGATGGAGAGCTCTCGCAGCTGGCTGGACTGCTGGTAGGGAGAAGGAGAGGAGGACTTGAGAGAGAGCCGCTCCCTGCTTACTGTGAGCAGCAGCCCACGGGCGTGAGCATGGCACATGTGAGGGGAGATGCTCCGGGGTCAGATTCTGCAGGAGGGAGAAGCCGTGCTGGGCTGCAAAGCCCAGAAGCCATCCCACCAGAGCCCAGGGCAGCAGACCCTGCTCCGAGTGCCGCCCACAGGGCTGGGCTGAAGGGCAGCTCTCATTGCAGAGTGCCCATCTGCAGGGCTCAGTCTCCCACATCAGCCTTACAGCGTCAAAGAGGGGCAGGAGCTTCTCCGCAAGCTGCACAGCAACGGGGCTGGCCTCCTTCCTCTCCAGGTGACCCATCACGTTTCTGAAGATGACCAGGACATTGATCTCGATATTGGTGGGGCCGTCCTGGAGCAACTCCATAATGTGCGGCAGGAGGACCTGCATTTTTCTCGCCTGTACGAAAGACAAGTGTCTTTTTTGAGAAACTGTCAAACACCACCCTGGCAAAAAATGCTCTGGTCGCTAAGCACCAGCCTCCTCTCCAGCATCCTGGCAGGTACTGGCACAGGAATCTCTGCGGCAGCCTCCTGCTAGGTGGTGGCCATGGGCACAATGATGGGGACGCGGGAGAGCAGGAGGAGGGCAGGGAAGCAAAGACTCCCCGTCCCCTGCTCAGCCACTCCCTTTTCCCACAGGCCCGAAGGGGCAGATGGCTTGGTAACCCTTTGTGCCTGGAAAGCCCCCCAGGCAGCCTCCAGGCCCCACCGTGGCAGGGGTAGGGCATTTGGAGGAGTCACTCCACTGCCCGTCTCCCAGCCATGGCCAAGCCACCACCTCACCCACTGCCCCAGCCCCCGGCAGCCAGCGTGCCTCCCCTAACAACGCCCTGCTCACCATGTCAGGTCTCTCCGACAGCGGGATGAGGCGTTTGAGCAACACAGAGACTACTACCACCACGCTTGAATGCCTCTGACAGGCGTCACCAAAATCCTCGGACTGAAACTCGGCGGAGACCATCAGCTGAAAAACACAGCAGTGAGATACTGGCAGAGCCTGCAGGGCTTGCTGAAGGTGAGCCAGGCCTTTTCACTTTGGTCAAGGTAACTCACAGCCAAGTGAGTGATGTAGGCGTTCTCTATGGCCGAGGTGACCAGGCTGTGTGATTTCATGGCCTGGAATTTGCCGAGGAGCTCCTTCAAGACCTTCTCCAAAGTCTGGGGGATGGAAAGCATCACCTCCCACATCGCCATGCCATTGCTGCAAGCCAGAGCACTCTGTCAGCGGGGCCGCCTCGGCCACAGCAGCATGGCCGGGGACAGCCCCGCATAACCCAGACCCTGCCCCTCGGTTGGGATGCCCTGGGCAGCAGGAGAGGGCTGAGCTCCCTTTGGGGAGGAACGTGCTGGATTTGGGCTGCCTTGGCCAACTCCGGCTGCTGCAGGCCTGGCTGACCCACCAGGGCTGGAAAGTGTGGTGGCACGAAGGGCCGCGCTCCTCGGGGATGTTCTCTGCTACTCCTTGGGCCTGGCAGCCAGAGAGTTTCTGCATCCCCCTCCCACAGGGAACAAGCCTTCATGGCTTTTGGGGTCAGTACCTGTCTCCTGTTGGAGAGAACTTCAACAGGCTCAGGACCACTTTGGTGGGGTTCTGGTTGGTCAGCACGAGAAGCAGTGACGCCACGCTCTGCCGGGCTGACTCCATGGTGATACATTCCAGGTTTTTGTGGATGCAGCTCATGATCTTTGTCACCTGTAGGGGACACGGGTGAGGATGGTGCTGCCACTGGAGCACAGCCATTTCCTCAGCTGCCCTCTCCATCCCCCTCTGCTGGCTTAAGGTGGCTTCAGGTGCCTGAGACACCTGGGTTTTGGAGGGAGGGAGGGAGGAACAAGGCCTGACAGGGCTCAAGGGCAGGGCAATCCAGCCACAGGTCACTTACATCCACCATCCAGAAGCTGGGGTAACTCATGACCAGATCCAGCATGTTTCTTGCCGCCCCCTTGTCAAAGATGCTGGAGTCTCTCATTGCCTCGATGGCCACAAGAACGAAGTCTGTCATCTCATAAGGTGTGAGGTGTTCTGCAAACTCCTATGGGAGGAAGGAAGGGAGCGAAGACACGTCACACCAAATCCCCTGATGGTGCTGCTTAGCTGGGCAGAGTGAGCAGCCCTGGCAAGAGATGCCTGGCAGTGCCTGCAGGAGAGCTGGCAGCAGGGGCTTCAGTCTCTGCAGGGCAGAGGATGAGAGCGGAGGGTCCCCAGGGTGAGGGAGGAGGCTTGGGCTCATGGGCACCACATGCTGGCCCTACAGAGAACCAGGGCTTGCTGGTAGCCAGGAGGGCTGGAGCTGCTGCTGGGACACTGGTGTGCAGCCTTCACATCATTCCTGCCTGGGGACAGCAGGAACGCTCTCACCAGGGACAGTGAGGCCACGCCACTGATTCTGGATGCCTTTGCTCACTCAAGTCCTGTCTTGGTGCCTCAGATAAGAGTTCCAGCAAGGGGGGAGCTCATTACCATGGCAAAGTCTCTGGCAGGGGGTGAATACGCATAGCAGTCGCTCTCAGGTTTCCAGTGGAGCTTTGGTGCTTTATCCTGTGTCACTGACCTGCCTAAATAGTGGGGGAAACACAGCAGAGTCAATAACACGCAGCAGTTGCTGTTGGTAAGCACAGCAAGCTTACCAAACTGCCCTGAGGTCCGCTTGCAAGACGTCAGGACGCAAGTGGCCAAGGAGATTTCTGGAGGGCAGCAGGAATAGCTTCTTGCTACAGGCGCTGGAGAGCCCAGCTGGGGTGATGCGCAGATGGATCTGCTCTTCACTAACAGGGAAGACATGGCTTTGGGACATGATAATCAGTGGCAGCTTTGGCTGTGGGGACCACAAAACAGTAAGCGGGGTTCAAGACGCTGAAAGGAGGGAGGAAGGAGAGTAGCAGAGGACAGATCCTGGGCGTCAGGAGAGCACTCAGCTTCTGCAGCAAAATGACAGCTGGGATGCTATGGGAAGCAGCTGTGAGGGGCAAAGGAGGTCAGGAAGAGAGGCAGAACTATCAGGAGATGTCTGCGTGCAGAGGGATGAAGCCCGCTGTTGTGGGTTGTTTCTCTTACTTTTTTGGTTACGGATGAATCTGTGGAGGGCATAAAGAGCATCCAAAGCTGTAAAGCGTGTCTCTTCCTTGGAAGAATAGAAAAGGAGGAGACGTCCCAGCAGCTGTCCCAGGATTGGGATCTGGAGGTCTCCATAGCAGACGGGGCCACGCATATCTCTTCTGAAGTGGTCCCAGACCTGGGCGAGGGAGGCAGAAGGGTTGAGGGCAGGCAGCTGATGCCAAAGCCCTGAATGAAAGAGTGCGCCCAGGGACGGATCCCTGGTGAGTCCGGGCTTTGCAGGGCTGTGCCAGCCGTGGCTCCCAAAGCAGCTGTCTGGGCAGCAGCCCCACGCAGGGAGAGCTGCAGGCTGCTCTGGTGCACAGGAGGGGGAGATGGCCTGGCTGGAGGGTGCCTGGCTTCTTACCTCCAGGGTGGCATGGTTGGCCACCAAACTGCTCAGCATCTTAATCCTGTCCAGGGCCCTCACCCGCACAGCTACTGTCTCAGAGTCAGTGAAGTTCAGCAGCATCTGGGAAGAGAGAAGCTGCTGGTGTCCCCTGGCAGCAGACACCTGCCCCAGCAGAAGCAGCACCGCTGAACTCCTGGGATGGACTCGCACAGCCCATTAAGGCTTCCTCTGATCTGGACGAAAGCCTGTAGTGGGGTTCTTGCCTTGGAGGAGCTCGCAGGCTTGGGACAAATGCCCCGGGCCAACCTTGTGGCCAGGCAGGAAGGCAGATGCCACCCTCTGCAGCCACTGTGCTCCAGAAGAGCCTGTTGGGCAGCCCCTGGTTGCCCAAAGGAGGCGAGCACCCTCCCTGTGGTATGCTGTCTCTGCACGGCACCGGGGCGGGAGTGGACACCCCCTTCCCTGCAGGGTGAGGAACAGCCCTTGTGAAGCCCACTCTTTGCACATGCCAGACCTGGAAGATATTCTGCAGCACCTCGCTGACTCTGGGGAGAGGACAGCTGAGCACCAACTTCTCCAGCATGGTGTCCATGGCTTTCAGGGTCTGCAAGGAGGGCAAAGAGTTGTGCCAGTGATTATGCTGTCCCTCTTACCCCCAGGAGACTGCTCTGAACTCCCAGAGCCAAGGGAGGACTCCCCTGCTGCCTCCTGGTGCCCGAGGGAGAACCAGGGGCACACAATCTGCTACATGCAGAGCAGCCTGCGGCACTGGACGTGGCCAGGCCTATGGGAAGGGGACAAAGGGATGAGGGTGGGAAAGCAAAGCCAAGACCCTGCCTTGGATCTCTGGTCACATCGCAGCACAGGGTGGCCAGGGAGCAGCCCAGAGGGACCGCAGGCTCCTGGAGCTCACCCAGCACTTACCCTGGAATAGAGCTCAGTGTCCAGGCCCTGCATTTCCTCTGTGGGAGGAAGGGACAAGACCCTCGAGAAGCAGGCTTGAAGGAGGCTTTTCTCTTTGCCCTCCAGCGCTCTCTCCACTGAGCTGCAGAGAGAGAGGGGCCAGTCAGACACTGGTGCTGGGAGCAGCGCCTCGAGGCCTCCTGCAGGTGGACACGGACTCTGGGGCAGGGATGGGCAGGTACCTCAGTTCGGTGATGGCAAGCATGGCTTTCCACCGCACTGCTGTGTGCAGCTGGTCCCTGGGCTCCTTTTCCAACAGCATCTGCAGGTGACAACCGGGATGGGACCTGGCAGCTGCCAGCTCCCAGTGCCGCCAGACTCCCGCCCTGCCCAAGCACTGTCCTCACAGGGTGCCGGTGCTGGGGGGCCTCACCCCCTTCTCCAGAGCCGCCCGGTACGCTCTCACCTTGATATTCTCTGCCAGCTCATATGTGTGGCAGAAGACATCTAGGCCCCGTGACAAGCGACGGCGCTTGGCTGTTGTGCACAGCACGCAGATGCTGTCGAGAAACTTCATCTTCTTGTCCACGTTCTGGCAGCCCCCGGGACAGAGACAAACAGAGCATGAGAGGTGGGGGACACACGGCCAGTGGGACCGGAGCCCTGGGGGTGCGGTGCCGTGTGGGGGAGCTGGGAGAAGCAGCTCTGCCCAGCCAGCACACCTCCAGCAGCCTGGCAGCAGAGCCCATGCCAGCAGACACTGGCACAGCTGCCATTAAAATGGCCGCAGTTACCTCTTTCGGTCTGCAGACAAAAGACTGGATAAAGTCCACGGTTTCCTTTTCCTCTCTGTAGGCCAGTAACCATCCAGCATCTAAGAAAGGAGGAGAGCAGGGAGGCCTGTGGAGAGGGGCTGCTGGCAGGAGAGCAGAGGAAGGAGATCTGCCCTCCGTCCAGCCCCGTGTCCGCTCCCCTGGCGCGTTCTTCCCGTGTGTGTCAGGGCAGGAGGGTGCCCGGCCAACGGGCTGCCATGTCGGAGCACGGCGCAGCAGGGAAAGCCCCCAGTGCCCCGGGCTGAGGAACTCGCTTGCAGACGGGCAGGAAAGGTCCCTGTGCCACAGCTTCGCTGCCTCCTGCCCGCCCAGCTGCCATTCACTGCCCACGCCCTGGAGCAGGAGCTGGGTACCCCCTGCTCTCTCCCGCCTTGGGAGAGGCTGCGCTGGGGCCAGCTCCCAGCCCTGAGCAGCCCTGGCCTTCAGGCAGCATCATGCCCACCACCCATGGGACACCCACTGCCAGCGCGCTGGGAAAACATGATCCTGGCGTCGAGCATGGTGCGCTCGCTGGCCCCAGCCCTGCCCAGACCAACAGGGCCCCCCACTCACCGATCTGCAGTGGCATGACCTTGGTCACCCTGGAGGACTTCCGTGGAGAGCTGCGCTTCTGGGGAGCAGCCACCTGCTCCCAGGCCACCCTGGGGCGTCTGGGGGGTCTGGGTCTCTCTGCCATCCTGCGGGACGGAGAAAAGGGGTGGGGATGCAGGAAGCTTCGGCGAAACGCCTCAGCACAGCGGGGCTGCCGGGGAAAGACGTGGGCTGCGCTTGGGGGCTACTCGCCGGCTCCGTGCTCCTGCCCTGTCCCGTCGCCGTCCTGCCGGACACTGCGGGTGGGGGCCCGCAGCCACGCTGACCACATGCAGAGCAGTGGGGTGTCACACGGTGAGGTCACAAAGGGCCCCCCTGTGACCTGCCACCCAGACAGGGAGGGGCAGGGTGCTGCCCGGGGGGGCATGAAAGGTGTGGAAGCGGAGCAATAGGAAAAAGTGGAAAAGAGGGACCAGAAGGTGCAGCTAGGAATGAGCCGGGGACGCCTGGGGGTCCCAGTCCAGCAGCCCTGTAGCTCCAAGGAGAGGAAGAAGAGAGACCGAGTTATGAGTTTAGAAAAAACTAAACTATTTTAAGTAAATATTAATAATAAAATGAAAAAGGAAGTAATTAAAGAGATACAATATATAGAAAAATCGTATCAGGCTCCCAGGGAGATATCACCAGTGAGCACTGGGGGAGTTCCAGACTGGACCCCATGATGAATGGGAACTGAATTCTGGATCTTGATTCAGGAACCCACAGGTCAGGATCAAAGGTAGACGGACTGACGGGGTCCTCCTCAGATGTCAGTCACTGAAGAAAGAGAGCCATTGAAGAAGCCCTTGGAGAAGAGAGCTGACCCTTCCATCCCTCAGCTCTTCTCCTGAGCATGGCAGCTGGGATGGAACACCCAATTGGTCAGTTTGGGTCACCTGAGCCATCCGCTCCTCCCCAGTGCAACCGCTCCATGGGGTAAACAAGAGCCTCTCACTGAAAAGAAAGTTGGTTCTGCTCCACCCCAAACCAGGACAGTTGATCACTCCTGAAAATTGTCTTTTCCTCCACGTGCTTAGAGGTGCCATCCAGGATGAGCTGTGCCATTGCCTTTCCAGGGATGGAGGTGAGACTGAATGGGTTGTAGTTTCCCGGGTCCTCCTTCTTGCCCTTTTTGGCATGGCATGGCATGAGAGTGGCTTTCCTCCAGTCCTCAGGCACCTCTCCTGTTCTCCAGGACCTTTCAAAGGTGAGGGAGAGCGGCTTCACAATAACATCTGCCAGCTCCCTCCGCACTCGTGGACGCTTGCCATCAGCACCCATGGATTTGCAGGTGTCGAGTTTGCCTAAATGATCTCTAACCCGATCCTCCTTGACCAAGGGAAAGTCTTCCCTTCTCCAGACTCTCTCTCTTACCTCCAGGGTCTGGGATTCCTATTCCTGGGGGCTGGTCTTAGCAGTAGAGACTCTAGCAAAGAAGGCGTTCGGTGACTCCGCCTTCTCTGCATCCTCCATCACCAGGGCACCCACCTCATTCCGCAGTGGGCTCGCATTTTCCCTGCTCTTCCTTTTACTGCTGATGTACTTGAGGAAGCCCTTCTTATTGTCTTTGACATCCCTTGCCAGGTTTAATTCCAAGTGGGCCTTAGCCTTCCTCGTTGCATCCCTGCATACTCTGACAATGTTCCTATATGCCTCCCAAGGGGCCAGTCCCTTTTTCCACATTCTGTAAACTTCCTTCTTCCAGTTCAGTTTTTGCAGAAGCTCCTTGCTCATCCATGCAGGTCTCCTGCCTCCTCGGCTTGGTTTCTGACGCATAGGGATGCGCCAATCTTGAGCTTGGAGGAAGTGGTGCTTGAGTACTAACCAGCTCTCTTTCACTAGTTTTTTCTAGAGAAAACTAGTTGGCCTGCAGTGAAACTGGTGAGACCATAAAGGGAAAACCGATCAGACAAAAGATCGGGGAGTAGAGTGTCAGGAGAAAAGGGGGAAAGAGGGACTAGAAGGTGCAGCTAGGAATGAGCGGGGGATGCCTGGGGGTCCCAGTCCAGCAGCCCTGGACCTGCCAGAGCCGCCTGCAGCAGGACAAGAAACCTATGGCCCTGCCTGTACCGTCTCAGCAAGAGGAACTGGGGACAGGGGGAGGAAGGAGGGTGCACGGTATGGAATACCTGTGTCCTGTGCCAGCTCCTTGGGAAAATTAACCCTATCTCCACCAGAACCAGGACATTGTCCATCCCTTATTCTATGCCATCTACATCACGCCCAGATCTTACAGTTTCCAATTAATTACCACCACTTTTCCCTGTCTTTGATATGTATATATGTACATACTTATACATACAGAGATAATTCCCTTAGTCTACGGGCCACCCCTCTAAAATGTCCATTGCGTTCATTTAATCTATGACTTTGGGCTCCATCTGTTAGAACAGTCTCTCAGGGCAGGCGAGGTGATGCGTGGCGCTGGACTTTGCATGCTGTATTTCAGAGCTTGCAGCTGGTGTATTCGGTACAGTCCATGCCCATGGTCCACGGGTTGAAGATGTGGATCTCGAGGAAGTTTCTGGGCACCAGCTGCTGAAGTCAGTTCTGATCCCATCACTGCTGCAATTTACTCAGTTTCATTAAAGTCCAGCTGTCATTAGTTTGGGTGATTCTTACTGTAGTAAAATTGATAGCAATTATAGTAATGATGACATACAGTGGCAGCGTTATTTAGCAATTAACATCATACAATTTGATTCATTGTCTATTCTCACCCAAAATCATAGCCCCATGAGGTACACATCGGGCGTCCCCATCCTTCTGCATCACTCAGGTCCTTGAGCAAAAGCAATCCCATGGATGGGTTTGTCTCTGTCTGAGGCAGGACTAGCACAGACTGTCTTCCCTAACATGTTCTTCATGTGCACCACGGGTCTTTATCCCCTTCTACAGTACATGAAAGTTTTGATTGGGCACGGCCAGCTCCTTTGGTAGATCCCCTGGTGTTCACTAACCAGGTGGCTTTTGCTAAATATTCATCCATCCCAAGGGTTGAAGGTCCCACCACCCATTGCTCTCGGTGTAGTTTTTAACAGTCCATTGTATCATTCCATCTTCCCAAGGGCTGGTGCGTGGTGGGGGATGTGATACACCCCCTCAATACCATGCTCTTTGGCCTGGGAGTCCGTGAGGCTGTTGCAGAAATGAGTCCCGTTGTCCGACTCAATTCTCTCTGGGGTGCCATGTCACCATAAGGTTTGCTTTTCAAGGCCCAGGATAGTGTTCCAGGCAGTGGCGTGGGGCACAGGGTATATTTCCAGCCATTTGGTGGTTGCTTCCACCATGGTGAGCGCATGGCGCTTGCCTTGACAGGTTTGTGGAGGTGTAATATAATCGATCTGCCAGGCCTCCCCATATTTATATTTCAGCCATCGTCCTCCATACCAAAGAGGATTTAACTGCTTGGTTTGCTTGATTGAAGTGCATGTCTCACCTTTATGGATAATCTGGGCAATAGTGTCCATGGTCAAGTCCATCCCTCTGTCACGAGCCCATCTATATGCTGCATCTCATCCTTGATGGCCTGAGGAGTCATGGGCCCACCGAGCTATGAATAGTTCACCCTTATGTTGCCAGTCCAGATCCACCTGAGACACTTCAATCCTAGCAGCCCGATCCACCTGCTGGTTGTTTCGATGTTCCTCAGTGGTCTGACTCTTGGGTACGTGGGCATCTATGTGACATATTTTCACAACCAGATTCTCTATCCAGGCAGCAATATCTTGCCACAGTTCGGCAGCCCAGATGGGTTTGCCTCTGCGCTGCCAGTTGCCCTGCTTCCGCTGCTGTAGCCACCCCCACAGAGCATTTGCCACCATCCATGAATCAGTATTCTCGCTTGGCAATGTGTAAGGCCAGCTGGATGGCTTTCACCTCTGCAAACTGGCTCGATTCACCTTGTCCTTCGACAGCTTCTGCAACTTGTCGTGTAGGACTCCACACAGCAGCCTTCCACTTTCGATGCTTTCCCACAATCCGGTAGGACCCATCAGTGAACAGGGCATATTTCTTTTCATTTTCTGGTAGTTTATTATATGGTGGAGCCTCTTCTGCACGCGTCACCTCCTCCTCTGGTGACATTCCGAAATCCTTGCCTTCTGGCCAGTCCATGACCACTTCCTGAATTCCCGGGCGACTAGGGTTTCCCATTTGAGTTCGCTGTGTGATCTGTGCAATCCACTTACTCCATGTAGCATCAGTTGCATGATGTGCGGTGGGGACCCTTTCTTTGAACATCCAGCCCAGCACCGGCAGTCGAGGTGCTAAGAGGAGCTGTGCTTCTGTACCAACCACTTCCGAAGCAGCTCAAACCCTGCATCGGATCCTCTGTATCCCCGACTCCAAAACCCCAGGGGTCGACCTCGGGTCTCCCCTGGTGCTTTCTGCCAGAGGTTCCGGGTAGGGCCGTTCTCCCCGGCTGCGGTGTAGAGCACATTTTTAACATCTTGTCCTGCCCGGACTGGACTCAGGGCCACTGCATGGACTATTTCCTGTTTGATTTGTTCAAAAGCTTGTCGTTGCTCAGGACCCCATTTAAAATAGTTCTTTTTCTGGGTCACTTGATATAGAGGGCTCACAATCAGACTGTAATCTGGGATATGCACCCTCCAAAAACCCACAATGCCTAAGAAAGCTTGTGTTTCCTTTTTACTAGTCGGTGGAGACATAGCTGTTCTTTTGTTGATCAAGTCCATTGGGATCTGACGATGTCCATCTTGTCATTTTATTCCTAAAAACTGAATCTCCTCCACAGGTCCCTTGAGCTTACTTTGTTTTATGGCAAAACCAGCTTTCGGAAGGATTCAAACTATTCTATTCCCTTTCTCAAAAACTTCTTCTGATATGTTGCCCCATACCATAATGTTGTCGATGGACTGTCGATGTTCCAGAGCTTCACCCTCTTCCAGTGCAGTCTGGACCAGTCCATGGCAAATGGTGGGGCTGTGTTTCCACCCCTGGGGCAGTCAATTTTAGGTGTACTGGATGCCCCTCCAAGTGAAAGCAAAATGTGGCCTGCACTCTGCTGCCAAAGGGATTGAGAGAACGCATCAGCGACATCAATTGTTGCGTACCACTTGGCCGCCTTGGACTCCAGTTCATATTGAAATTCTAGCAGGGAATCATAGAATCACAGAATGGTTCGGGTTGGAAGGGACCTTAAAGATCATCTAGTTCCAACCCCCCTGCCCTGGGCAGGGACACCTCCCACCAGACCAGGCTGCTCAAAGCCTCATCCAGCCTGGCCTTGAACCCCTCCAGGGATGGGGCAGCCACAGCTTCTCTGGGCAACCTGCTCCAGTGCCTCACCACCCTCATAGTAAAGAATTTCCTCCTAATATCCTAATATCCAATCTAAATCTACCCTCCTTCAGTTTGAAACCGTTATCGATAAAGAGTCCCTCCCCATCCTTCCCGTAGGCCCCCTTTAGGTGCTGGAAGGCCGCTATAAGGTGTCCCTGGAGCCTTCTCTTCTCCAGGCTGAACCCCAACTCTCTCAACCTGTCCTCATAGCAAAGGTGCTCTCTGATCATCTTTGTGGTCCTCCTCTGGACCCGTTCCAACAGGTCCATGTCCTTTTTGTGCTGAGGACTCCAGAGCTGGACGCGGTACTCCAGGTGGGGTCTCACCAGAGCGGAGCAGAGGGGCAGAATTACCTCCCTCGACCTGCTGGCCACGCTTCTTTTGATGTGGCCCAGGATGCAGTTGGCTGTCTGGGCTGCAAGTGCGCATTGCCAGCTCATGTTGAGCTTCTCGTCCACCAGCATCCCCAAGTCCTTCTCCTCAGGGCTGGCACGGCAGCACTCAGTGGGGGCATGACTTCATTCAGGCCATGGTAGTCTACAGTTAGCCTCCACTCTCCATTAGATTTTCGCACCAGCCATATGGGACTGTTAAAGGGTGAGCGAGTCTTGCTGATCACTCCTTGAGTCTCTAGTTGACGAATCAGCTTATGGATGCGAATCGGAGAGTCTCGGTTGGTGCGATATTGCTGCCAATGCACCGTTGTGGTAGCAATCGGCACCTGTTGCTCTTCGACCCTCAACAACCCCACAACAGAGGGGTCCTCAGAGAGACCAGGCAAGGTAGACAACTGTTTAACTTCCTCCGTCTCCAAGGCAGCTATGCCAAAGGCCCAACAGTACCCTTTTGGGTCCTTAAAATACCCTCTCCTGAGGTAATCTATACCAAGGATGCATGGAGCCTCTGGGCCAGTCACAATGGGATGCTTTTGCCACTCATTCCCAGTTAGGCTCACTTCTGCCTCCATCACAGTCAACTCTTGGGATCCCCCTGTCACCCCAGAAATACAAATGGGTTCTGCCTCTCTATAGCTTGATGGCATTAGGGTGCACTGTGCACCCGTGTCCACTAGAGCCTTACACTCCTGTGGGTCTGATGTGCCAGGCCATCGAATCCACACCGTCCAATAAACGCGGTTGTCCCTTTCCTCCACCTGGCTGGAGGCAGGGCGCCTCTAATCCTGGTTGCAGTTTCCATTACTCACTTCTTGAAGAAATGACTTGGAAGTTCCTTCAAGAGGATCTGAAGTAAGATCAGATCCAGGCTCTGTCTGGGGAACGGCCCACTGGAAACTGGGGCAGCACTTTTCCTGGAGGGATCCCCTTTTGTGGTTGTCCTTCCTTGCAACTCCTGTACCCGTGTCCGCAGGATCGAAGCAGGTTGTCCATCCCACTTCCTCATGTCCTCTCCGTGGTCACGCAGGTAGAACCACAGGGTGCCTCATGGTGTGTACCCTCTGTACTCTCTCTCTTGAGTGGGGAAATGCCTGCTTCTAATAGCTGAGATGCTGGGACGTATTCTCTTCAAGTTGCTGGACCTTCCGCGACAGTTTCTCCACAGCTGAGACGAGGGGGAAATAGAGACTTCCTTCGTATCGCCGGAGCCGGCCAGCCACCCCATCCACTGTTGGCACCTCTTCACCTTTCCATTCCATCACTGCTAATGAGCTGGCGTACGACGATGGTGTGCTTCGTACAAGCTTCCACCACATGGGCCTTGTGCATTGCACCTCATCAGGGTCTGTGGGTAAGTCTGCATTGTCCAAGTCATAATAAATCATCTCCTGCATGGCTGATTCTCTCAGGTACTGGATACTTCTTTCCATGGTGGTCCACTTGCTTGGTTGACATACAACATCCTCACTGAAGGGGTACCTCTCCCTCACGCCTGACAGGAGTAATTTCCAGAGGCTGAGGGCTTGGGTCTTCTTCCCAATCGCCTTATTAATGCCGCCTTCCCTAGACAGGGATCCCAGCTGCCTGGCTTCTCTACCCTCTGATTCCAGGCTACTGGCCCCGTTATCCCAGCACCGGAGCAGCCAGGTGACAATGTGCTCACCTGAAAGTCGGCTGAAATCTTTTCGCATATCCCGCAGCTCACTCAAGGATAGGGATCGGGTGATTATCTCTGGATCTGCCTCTTCCTCCTGCTCTCGTGATGGCCGTGGTTCATCGTCATCCCTTACTAAGCCAACAGATTTTTTGGTGTACTTCTTCTGTAGAGGGGCAACTTATACTGGCACAGGTTGGTTCCCTGGTTCAGTGGCAGTGGCTGCCACCAGGGTTGGGGTAGCCGCAGTGACTGCCACCAAGGTTGGGGTAGCCACTCTGTCTGTCACAGGGCTTGGAATAGTCGCAGTGCCTGTTGGTCTGGTTTCCTCCTCTTTTACCTGAGGGTGCTGCATAATATTGAGCAGCGTTTTGCAGATACTGGCCAGGGCCCAGCACAGTGCGGTGAGTTGTGCCTCTGTAGAATAGCCACAGCATTTTCCTTTCAAATATTCTACCACTTTATCAGGGTCCTGTAATTGTTTGGGGGTGAAGGCCCAGACTATTGGAGGAGAGAAGCTCTCTAGACCCCTGCCCATATTCTCCCACAGGCCATGCCACCCCTGACTATCCAGCCTCGGGGCAGATCTCTGGGTGGTAGTCTTAAATAGCTGTTTAACCCTAATCAAGACCTGAAACACATTCAGGAGACACAGCAGTAGGAACGTGCTGGTTTGAGCATCCCAAGGATATTCAAAATTCACAAAAGCTGTCCTACCTGGACCTAACAAGAAAAGGGAGGTGAAAGAGCTGGGGAAAGTATGCCCCCCATCCCCTGGTTTCTCCCATATGGTCATGGTGAAGAGGCAGGGACGAGCGGAAGGCTCTGCCGTGGGGTCGAGGGGAGCCGGGCAGCCCTCCCAGCCCGCCTGGTGTGAGAGGGACAGGGGCAGGGGAAGGGGGAAATGCGGTTGGCAGGGGAGAAATGTTTATGGACTGTGTCAGGAATGGTGTGGCCAGGACTGGGGCAGTGACCGTCCCCCTGTACTCAGCACTGGTGAGGCCCCAAATATTGTGTTCATTTTGGGGCCCCTCACTCCAAGAAGGACATTGAGGGGCTGGAGCAAGGGAGCTGAGGGGAGACCTTCTCACTTTCTACAACTCCCTGAAAGGAGAGTGTAGCCAGGGCGGGTCGGTCTCTTCTCCCAAGGAACAGGCAATGGGACAAGAGGAAACGGCCTCATCTGCAAGAACAAGACCTGCGGCACCGACTTCTGCTACAGCACCTGCAAGCAGCCCAGCGTTGACACCGTCAAGATCGTCAGTGGCTTGGACTTACAGGTTTATTCGGTGCGGCAGAGGGACTGGGGACCAGATTACCGGTGCTTTGTGGAGCTGGGGGTCTCGGAGACGGCCATCCAGACGGTGGACGGGACCATCGTCATGCAGCCCCCAGCCATGGAGTGAGGGAAAGACTTGGAAGAAAAAGGCAAAACTCATGGGTTGAGATAAAGGCAGTTTAACATTACAGCAAAGAGAAGAAGAAAACAACAACAAGAATACTGAGAGAGGAATATACAAAACATGATTACGATAGCACCGCTCACTGACCGGACCTGGGAAGCCCCAGCCCTGCAAAGTGGCAGCTCTCAGGGCATGGCCCACAGGGGATGGAATACCTGTGTCCCTGCCAGGTCCTGGGGAAATTAACCCTTCCCCCACCGGCACCAGGACAGACAGGTTGCCAGTTTGAAAAGGAGCCAGCTCTCTTAACACCCTCGGGTGGATATCGTCAGGGCCCATTGATGTGTAGGGCTCAGGCGCCTGTAATAGCTTCTACACCAACTCTCCCTGCGTTTGTGTTTACGTCAGCCTGGATTGTTGTTCCCAAGGCCAGCCGCCCAACGAAGGGAATTCCCTTTCTTGGGAATAAACTGGTTTTGTGCTTCCAGGAGAGCATTCTTGAAAAACTCCCAGCACTCACTTGCTCCTCCGGGGAAGCTTCCCGTGGAATCCCTGCCGTCTGGGCTCTCAGCAAGCTGAACCTTGCTCTTCAAAAATCTGAAATCTCTGCCTTAGTGCTAACCTTCAGGGCGCCCGGCAGGATCCCAGACTCCACAATACTGAGATGACTGCAGCCGAGGCTGTCACTAACTGAGGCGCTACGAGGCAGGTGGGCTTGGTTTGTGAGTAGCACGTCCAGCATCCTCGTTCCTGCTTGGCACATCTTAAAGCGAGAAAGACTGCAGCCACACAGTCTTCCCTTTTTCTCCTTCTTCTGGTTCAAAAGAGTTGAGAAGTTAAGGGAAAGGTTTTTACTTCAAGTTTTCAGGAGCGTGTTCAAGATGTCTTTTGCATACCGTTATTCACTGAACATCCTAAACTAAAAGGAACTGTCAGTTCCCGTGTTCAGTGACCTCTGAGGTTTGCAAGGCGTGCTTGACTGTGTACAGACATGATTTTATCCTGAAAATGAGAAAAAGAGAATGTTTCCCCTGCGCTGGCTGTTCAGGTAAAATGACTTCTAAGATTTTTTTTTTCCTCTTTTGAAAGGTATTGCTTTAGGTAAAGGTCTGGGATAAAAATGACTCTATTTCTGTTCTCTCATAGTCTGGGCCTTTTTTTGTCAGTGTCAGGGAAGGACGGAATTCCTTCTTCCCCCGCCCCTCCTCATGAGAGCACTGGAAAGAGAATGAGATACATCTGTTCCTTAGTACCTGCAACAGCAGCTCCTTGGACAATTAGAGAGAAGCCCACCTGTATGCACGCTTTGCACCCGCTGCTTTCATTGTTACACGGGCAGCATGGCTTGTGCTAGCCAGTGCCTAGAGGAAGAACAAGCATCTTTGTAACCTCGCTCTGGAGACCGCTGGTGGCTGAATGAGCGTCCACACTTTAAAGAGCATCACTGACGTTTGATAGACCCCATGCAAGTAGTTACTAAAAGCCCATGTGAGGCGATTGCAGGCTTGCGATGCCTTGATGCCTACCACATTCCCTTTTAGCCAGGACCTTCTTTTGACTCTTCTAAGGTGTCATTATCTCTGACAACATCAGCGGCTAACCACGTAGCAGAACTAAAAGAAATTGGCAAGGTTCTTTCAGTTGTGCCCTTTTCTTTATTTCACGTTACTAATAAGGAGCGTGAAGGTTTTAGGCTTTGCATCCTCATCCCTTCCCAGTGCTTCTTCTGACTCGGTGTAACACTCCAAAGTTAGGTAAGGTTTCCAGGTTTTCCCTGGAAGACTTTGTGGACAAGTCCACGGGCCTGCCGAGCCCAGCCTTAGGAGCGGACGCGCTGGCCGTGGAGCTGGTGATGTTGGAGGTGTCGGAGGAGAGAAGTCGAGCAGGGTCTGGTTGCTGGGGCACGGCGGGACCTGCGCATCTGAGCACACCCAGCGCATGGACATGTCTGGCATCCACGCGGCCGGGAGAGCAGAACTGACCCCGCGCTGCTCTTCCAGACACGTTTCGATAAAGCCCATGGGAATGTGGAGAACTGGTGTACCTGTGGGGTCAGAGATGCTCCGTTTGACTCATGAGCAAAAGCAAAAAAAGAGGCACTGGTATTTCAAGCACTCAGTTTTAAGTCCTCTATTTAGGCAACTATCTCTCATCAGAGTCTCACCAGCGACTCCAAGCTTTCAGTCTCTTTCACCGATAGGTTCCTGAAGCAACGCTGGAGAAGACAGGCCTTGTTTGACTCGATTTCTTAATCCAGAAAGCACAAAGGATATCTAACTCTCCCTAAGCATCCTCCTCACCTCAAAGACAGGGAAAGGTATTTTGAAATCGATCCACGCAATATTTCTGTACTGTCGACACAACAGGTGTTCCTTTCTTTTTCAAAATGATGAAATACTGATTTCATGGTTCTCTTGGAAAAGGGCATTTTCAAAGGAGCGGGGTGCTCAATAGATGAGGAAGAATTAAAAGCAAGGTCAACAGTATGGCGGTGTAAAGAGAAATTGGCAAAGCTTTGCAGAGTGTCAACCAATGGGAGGAACACCTTTGGAAAAGGTCTAACTCGTTCTGGCTGAACACAGTGGATCCCATTAAGGCCGATGTGTCGTCTGACTGGCGAGGATCTTCTCCGAGCACGTCAGGTGGCGCAAAGGCCAGAGCACAAGGGCAGTCTTCTCACAACTCTGCTGAGCAGCTGTGACTGAAGTGCAGTAGTTCGCAGGCTCTGTAATTCATTGGCAGCGCCTCTACGTGACGGGGATGCAGCTTTCGCACGTATTTTGCTGTGCACGAGAGGGACTGCCCCAGAGCCCGCGGGCGAAAGGCTTACATGCTGAGTAAAACCGGGCTTTTCTTTAGAGAAGTTTTGTTTTCTGTCTTGTGGCCCATTTGACAAAGCAGCCAAATCTGTCTGCTGTGGGAGTGTTTTGTCCAGAATCGCTTCCAAGCCAAAAAGCAGTGTTTTTCAGGTAACGGCGTGGGGACGAGCCTGGGTTGGCCAGTTTAGCCGCGCTGGGACTCTGCAGGTGTCACAGCCGGTCCCGCTGGGGGCGGTGCCCAGGGCCGTGGCTGCGGTGGGGCAGCCGGGCTGTGAGGTCACAGAGCCCCACTGTGCCACGCCCTCACGTGCAGTGCTGTGCCGCGGGCAGTGCTCCGGCAGCGCCAGTAGCAGCCGTGCCAGGAGCGGCAGCGGCAGTGGCAGCAGCAGCAGCAGTGCCAGCAGTGGCAGCAGTGCCATTAGCGGTAGCAGCGGCGGCAGTGCCAGTAGTGGTAGCAGCAGCGGCAGTGCCAACAGCAGCAGCAGCATGGTGCAGGTGCAGGGGGCCGTGACCCCGGCCCGCCTCCTTATCCTCCTCCTGGTGCTTCTGGAAGCCCATGATGCCTGGGCTGCTCCGTGGAGAGTGCCGGGATTAGGTAGGCGGGCAAGCCGTCCCCCAGCCCTGGCAGCGTGGCGCAGCACCCAGCGCACGTCGGGGTGGCAGCAGGGCTGGGGTCGTGGTGGGGCAGGGCTGGGAGGGCAGTGGTGCCGGGCGAGCCGTGGCCAGCTCTGCGGGTGTCAGAAGGCAAATGCCTCATGGGGAGGTGGCTCTTTTCCACAGAGAAGAGCCGTGGGTCGTGGGGAGGACTCTTCTCCACGGGAGGTGTGAATGTCAGTGTTTCCCTCCGGTGCTTTCCTGTGGGCTGCTTCTGTGCACGGTAGACATCTCCTGGGAAGGAATCCCCGAGGGGCCATATGTTTCTCCATCCGGTCCTTGAGGACGGACGTGCACTTGGCCTGGAAACAGTATCCTGAGAGCTGCCAGGTGCCAGTGAACGGGTCACCCAGGCCCCTCTGCAGCTTCGGAAATCTCCAGCCACGTCTGGGTCCCACAACAGTACCTGACCCCCTCCAGTCACTGCAGGTCACTGAGAAAGCAGTAAATCACTACATCTCATGTGCTTGATTACAGCTGTGCCTGCAGCCGACGGCCACCCGACTTCTCTGCCGGATCTCGTCTGGGAGCCTCAGGGCGATCCCACAGGTGTGTCGCTTGAATGAGTGAGCATTTAGGTTTTAATAGTCTGTTGATACGAAGTCTGACTTAATATCTTGTTGGCCGATGCTCAGACGTGCGGAAGAGCTGAGGGGGAATGGGTCAGGCTCAGTGATGTGCCCCGGGTCACTTGGCCTTGCAAAGCGTTCCTTCCCAGCCTCTCCGACCCTGCGCTGCTTCCAGCGCCTGCTGCAAAGCCAGCGGGCTTGTTGGGCTTGAGTTTAGAGCTGGTGTGAGCTCCAGGGAGTCCCGTCTCACGACAGCTCGGTGCGTGGAGGGGCCTGGTCCAGGTGCCCAGTGGCTGTGCACAATGCTCCTGCGTGGAAGGGAGAGACGTGTGCCACGGGTCAATCCCGTGTTTGAACTGCATTTGCTGCCATTCAGGTGGGAAGAACTCTATTGAAATATCTCACGGGAGCTGCTCTGGTGTGTTTGTTTACAGACATGGCTGGAGGCGATGGATATCCAGCTTCCCGGCTGGGTTCCAGGGCTGACGCTCAGGGAGATGGCATGGGTACGTCATGGCTTTTTACGTTGTTTGAGAGCTGCCAGCTGAAAGCCCAAATGAGAGCGAGGCATCTCTTGCGGGTGTGAGAATATAGAACTGCATGGTGTGTGCCCTGTCATTGCGTGATCCCCTTAACGTGTTCTGCTATGATGGAGTGTATGCCAAGGGATGCTGGCAGCTTCCCGTGGGTGTTTGGTTGCAGATGGGGGCGTTTCCAGCTCACCTGGCATTGCAGGGGGGAGGAGTCAGTTTTGACTGACTTCCCTGACAAAGCACTCGCTTTCAGTACTTGATTTGTGAGAAATTCAACTTTCTACTTTCCGTTAAGGTCCTCAAAGAGCACAGTCCAAAGCTGAAATGAGAAAATCTTCCCAGCGGTCATCAGAAGTCCTAAAGGAACTCCTGAAGGATTTGGACAAAGCGGCACATGGTGGGCATATCTCACTCTTAAGCACAAGGCTCGGGAAGCCGAGGTTTTAGCTGCCTGTATGGACAAGCCGTAGCCTAGAGAGCAGGAAGGGATGGATCAGAGCCTCCCTGCGGTGACACTCAATTTCACGCCTTGCAGGCGCTGGCGAGCTGCAGACAGAGACGGTCCAGAGTCTCTGCTGCCAGGTGTGGTCCAAGCTGAGTGCCAGGGACAGCTGCTGCCCCAGTTAGAGCGTTGCTCCTCAGAGCTGCTCTGGGCAGATGGTGGTGTCCAGCTGGCAGGAACTGGCGGTGCTCGCGTCTTGAGCGCGTGAGGAACTGGCCGAGGAGCTGATCCCAGAGAAGCCGTGAGAGGGCCAGCGCCCTCTCTGCAAGTCAACAGAGAGGAGAGTGGCCCTGGGTGGCAGAGAGGATGCGCAGGCAGCTTGGGGCCGCTGGGACCGGCAGAGTTGGCCAGGGCCGGAGCAGCCCCAGCTTCACAGCCTGGTCCAGCCCCGTTGTTCTCCTTGATGTCTGAGGACTCTCGGGGACACCTCGGGCTCAGGGACAGGTGAAAGCTGGACACCCGGCTTGAGGCCGGACACCTAACTTGAAGGCCACTCAAATGAAGGGCTGTGAATTCAGCCTCGGGTCGTTTACCTGTCTGTTGCCGGTTTTGTTTTAGGTAACTTGGGTGCGTTTTTCCGGTTCTTTTGGGGGACTGTGGGCTCTTGTGTGCACTGGTACCCGAAAAGTGTCTCGCGCGTGAATTTTTCTCCATGAAGGACACGTTGTTTGGACTAGTGACTAGGTGCACCCCCAAATTCCCAGGCTTTGTGTCTAAGTGATACTCATGTATTTTGGGAAGTATCGCCTCCTGAAGATACCACGTTGCCCATGAGGAGCGGTTACTTCTATCTCATTCAACTGACCTGCTTTCTTTTGAAAGTGAGGGACTGGGGGCCTGTGGAGAAGGAGGCGCTTCAGGAAGGAGGCAGTCGGGCAGCGCCAGTCTCTGATGAAGCAACGAGGGCAATTCAATCAGCAGGCGTGCCAGGTAATTGCCGCCCCTCGGTCATCCAGCGTCCTGAATCAAAATCCCTGGGTGTCTGCAGGCTCTTCCCCTGGTGCCCGCTGCTGCGCATCGTGTCAGCAGCCAAACTATCGAAAAGAAGCCAGGAAGGGCTCTCTGAGGATGACTGTCACCTCTGGGCTGTGGAGGTTATGGCCAGCAGTGCGCGCCTAACCCTCTCTGGATGCGGGGAGATGCTCACCGCCCACCACACCCAGTTCACCCAAGGTTCAGAACTTTGCCATTTTGGGAAGGAGGCCATCTGAGCCAGCCTCAGCAGATGATGGGAAATGCGGCTCTTAATGGAATGTACCTCCTGCAATAGCTGTCCCCCAGAGCTTGCCGTGAGTCCCCCGAGGCACAACAGCGGGGGATCCCTCCTGTGACCTGAGGTCCAAAGGGATGCACTGACAGATGGGGCAGGGCTTAGAGGGAACCTGCACCGTCCTTCTGCACCCTCTGTGCCTGGGCCATGCTGAGGCTTTATGTTTCTCTGATTTTTGGCAGTGCTGTCCAACCCCGGGGAAGCCCGCCACGCTGGGATGGATGACGTTCTTCCAAAGAATGCAGGTACTGAGCAGTCTTGCAGGGGGCCAGAAGTGGGAGACAACTCCTGAAAACTCGGGGCATGCAAGTGGTGCCCACGCTGAAGAACAGGCAAAGGGGGAGAGGGAGGTTGGGGTATCTCCCGAGAGGGCCTGACTCTGTCCCTTCGGGGTGTGGGTGCTTGGCTGGGGCGGGAGAGCTGGGGGCGAGAGGAGAAAGAGAGGCTCCAGAGTGCACTGATTTGCGACGGCTGTGGGAGTTTCCTTTGCTTTCACCGAAACCAAGGAGACGACGCAGCCCCAGGCTGTTCCCTCCTTCAGGGATGGTAACAAAGTGCGAAAGAACGTTTGCTGGCAATGTCAGACCTCCTGTGAGACTGCCAGTGGCGTGCAGGACACACTAACGTACGGAATTGTTCCTCCAGGTGTGGATGGCAAGAGAAACACAAATGCTGTGGATCCTAAAGACTTCCAAAAGTATTGCATAGAAGGCGCCATGGCGATCCTAGGCTCCATGCTCTTTGGGATGGGACTGTGTTGTGCGATCTGTCTGTGGAGGGAGAGGAAAAAGTAAGTTGTCGTTGGGGGAGGTGCCGAACTTCTGTATTAGATGGCTGCTATTAGCCATGAAACATTTAGAGGTAGGGTGTTCTGGAGTATTCAGGGCCTCAACAGCCTCCTCTCTCCACAGGCGCCTCTCTGCAGCTTCAGAAGCCCAGCCCAACCCCAGCAGCTATTACTAGGACCCGGACAACAGCACCACCCATCCCAGCACCTCTGGGAACTGGCCCCAACCCCAGCAGCCATCACCTGTGCCTGGGAAACTGTCCCGCCTGCAAGGGAGCACCCGGGAACCGGCTCGCGACAGCCCGGACAGCCGCCCGGCCTTCCCAACCCAACGCCTGCCTCCCCCACTGCCCTGCTCGGCCAGACAACCCTTCGGGACCAGGCCAGCGCCCTCCAGCCCCTGCAGGAACTGAAACCACCCGCCTGCCCCCCAAGACCATCGCCCTCGTCGTCCTGCAAGGGTGCCAGGTGGCCTCGACAGCGGTACGGGTTTGGGCTGCCACAACACTCCGGACTGACAGCTGCAGGGGTCGACCATTCTGATTTCAGCAGAATAAAGGCGTAGCCATAAATACAGACCAGTCGTGCCATTGTCCAGTGTCCTGGTTCCAGCGGGGATAGGGTTAATTTTTCCTGGTATTCCATGCCATGTGAGCCATGCCCACCCTGAGCTGCCGGGGAAGGGGGCAGGAAGTCGCCGCTTGGAGCGGGCTGGGGCGTCCCGGGTCCGGTAGGTGAGCGGCGGGGAGCGGCGGTTCCGTAATCGTGTTTGTATATGTCTCTATCCGTGTTATTGTTGTTGTTTTTCTTGTTCCCTTTGCTGTTCTGTTAAACTGCCTTTGTCTCAACCCAAGAGTCTTGCCTTTTTCTTCTGATTCTTCCTGTATTGGGAAGGTCCGAGCGAGCGGCACGTGGTTCTTTGTTGCCGTCTGAGGCTAAACCACGACAGTCCTTTTTGGCGCCCAACGTGGGGCTCGAAGGGTTGAGATAGCGACAGAATTCAACTAGAGCTTGAAAAAACAAATTTGTTGTATGCGTTGATTGTATTAGGCAAATAGTCGCTGGTCACCATGTTGCTTGGTTTGTTCTCATGGCTGTGTTATGTGAATTCCTATATGGCTTATGTACTCCTTCCGATGATTTTTGTTACTTCTGGGAGAGGGATGAGGATTATCATTTTGTTGTCCTGTGCAATATCGGCTTATGAGATGATAACATCACTTGTTAGACAGTTACTTTGGGGCTTTTATGTGGTGTTGCTGTCCTGTCCGTACCTTGGGCATTGTCTCTCAGAATTGATTAATAATTACACCCAGTCTGTGGGGGAAACAGGGGGGACACTTTCCCCAGGTCTTTTGCCTCCCTTTTCTCCTTCGGGTCAGGTATGGCAGCTTTTGAGAATTTTGAATATCCTTGGGATACTCAAACCAGCCTGGTCCTATTGCTATGTCTGCTGAATGTGTTCCAGGTCCTGTTTAAGGTTAAACAGCTATTTAAGACTACCACCCGGAGATCTGCTCCGAGGCTGGATAGTCAGGGGTGGCATGGCCTGTGGGAGAACATGGGCAGGTACCTAGAGAACTTCTCACCTCCAATGGTCTGGGACTTCACCCCTGAACAATTACAGGACCCTGATAAAGTGGTAGAACATTTGAAGGGAAAATGCTGTGGCTATTCTAGAGAGGCACAACTCACCGCACTGTGCTGGGCCCTGGCCAGTATCTACCAGGCACTGCTCAGTATTATGCAGCACCCTCAGGGGGAAGAGATGGAGACCAGACCAGCAGCCACTGCGGCTACTGCAACCCCTGCGGCAGCCACTGCGGCTACTCCAACCCCTGTGGCAGCCACTGCCGCTGAACCAGGGAACCAACCCGTGCCAGTATCAGTTGCCCCCATACAGAAGAAGAAGTACACGAAGAAATCAGTTCGCTTAGTAAGAGATGATGATGAACCAGGGTCATCATGAGAGCAGGAGGGAGAGGCAGAACCAGAGATAATTACTCGATCCCTATCCTTGAGTGAGCTGCGGGATATGCGAAAAGATTTCAGCCGACTTTCAGGCGAGCACATTGTCACCTGGCTGCTCCGGTGCTGGGATAACGGGGCCAGTAGCCTGGAATCAGAGGGTAGAGAAGCCAGGCAGCTGGGATCCCTGTCTAGGGAAGGCGGTATTGACAAGGCAATTGGGAAGAAGACCCAAGCCCTCAGCCTCTGGAAACGCCTCCTGTCAGGCGTGAGGGAGAGGTACCCCTTCAGTGAGGATGTTGTATGTCAGCCAAGCAAGTGGACTACCATGGAAAGAGGTATCCAGTACCTGAGAGAATTAGCCGTGCGGGAGATGATTTATTATGACTGGGACGATGCAGACTTACCCACAGACCCTGATGAGGTGCAATGCACAAGGCCCATGTGGCGGAAGTTTGTACGGAGCGCACCATCGTCATATGCCAACTCACTGGCAGTAATGGAATGGAAAGGTGAAGAGGGACCAATGGTGGATGAGGTGGCTGGCCGGCTATGGCGATATGAAGAAAGTCTCTCTTCCCCCCTTGTCTCAGCTGTGGAGAAACTGTCGCGGAAGGTCCAGCAACTTGAAGAGAATATGTCCTACTCCCCACCTGCACGGGCCAGCGTCTCAGCTATTAGAAGCAGGCATTTCCCCACTCAAGAGAGAGAGTACAGAGGGTACACACCACGAGGCACCCTGTGGTTCTACCTGCGTGACCACGGAGAGGACATGAGGAAGTGGGATGCACAACCTGCTTCGATCCTGCGGACACGGGTACAGGAGTTGCAAGGAAGGACAACCACAAAAGGGGATCCCTCCAGGAAAAGTGCTGCCCCAGTTTCCAGTGGGCCGTTCCCCAGAGAGAGCAGAAGGCCTGATCTTGCTTCTGATCCTCTTGAAGGAACTTCCAAGTCATTTCTGCAAGAAGTGAGTAATGGATACTATGACCAGTATTAGAGGGGCCCTGCCTCCGGCCAGGTGGAGGAAAGGGACAACCGCGTTTATTGGACGGTGTGGATTCGATGGCCTGGCACATCAGACCCACAGGAGTGTAAGGCTCTAGTGGACACAGGTGCACAGTGCACCCTAATACCATCAAGCTATAGAGAGGCAGAACCCATTTGTATTTCTGGGGTGACAGGGGGATCCCAAGAGTTGACTGTGATGGAGGCAGAAGCGAGCCTAACTGGGAATGAGCGGCAAAAGCATCCCATTGTGACTGGCCCAGAGGCTCCATGCATCCTTGGCATAGATTACCTCAGGAGAGGGTATTTTAAGGACCCAAAAGGGTACCGTTGGGCCTTTGGCATAGCTGCCTTGGAGACGGAGGAAGTTAAACAGTTGTCTACCTTGCCTGGTCTCTCTGAGGACCCTTCTGTTGTGGGGTTGTTGAGGGTCGAAGAACAGCAGGTGCCGATTGCTACCACAACGGTGCATCGGCGGCAATATCACACTAACCGAGACTCTGATTCCCATCCATAAGCTGATTCGTCAACTAGAGGTGCAAGGGGTGATCAGCAAGACTCGCTCACCCTTTAACAGTCCCATATGGCTGGTGCGAAAATCTAATGGAGAGTGGAGGCTAACTGTAGACTACCGTGGCCTGAATGAAGTCACGCCACCGCTGAGCGCTGCCATGCCGGACATGCTAGAACTCCAGTACGAACTGGAGTCCAAGGCAGCCAAGTGGTATGCCACAATCGATATCGCTAATGCATTCTTCTCGATCCCTTTGGCAGCAGAGTGCAGGCCACAGTTTGCTTTCACTTGGAGGGGCGTCCAATACACCTGGAATCGAGTGCCCCAGGGGTGGAAACACAGCCCCACCATTTGCCATGGACTGATGCAGACTGCACTGGAACAGGGTGAAGCTCCAGAACTTCTGCGGTACATTGATGACATCATTGTATGGGGAAACACAGCAGAAGAAGTTTTTGAGAAAGGGAGTAAAATAGTCCAAATCCTTCTGAAAGCTGGTTTTGCCATAAAACGAAGTAAGGTCAAGGGACCTGCGCAGGAGGTCCAGTTTTTAGGAATAAAATGGCAAGATGGACGCCGTCAGATTCCAATGGATGTGATCAACAAAATAGCAGCTATGTCTCCACCAACTAGTAAAAAGGAAACACAAGCTTTCTTAGGCATTGTGGGTTTTTGGAGAATGCATATCCCAGATTACAGTCTCACTGTAAGCCCTCTGTATCAAGTAACCCGGAAGAAGAATGATTTTAAAAGGGGTCCTGAGCAACGACAAGCTTTTGAACAAATCAAACAGGAAATAGTCCATGCAGTGGCCCTGGGGCCAGATGCCGCTCACTGCAGTTTCATTGTTATTCCCCATCATTAGTCACTAAGATGAGCACTAGAGCAAAGGAGGAAGTAGAGAAAAGGCAGAAAAGAGAGGAGCAGTATTACGGAGCACAGCAAGAGTATAGTCACCACCACAGGCCCGCTGGCGTCTCGTCGGTCCTTTGGACTTCAACAGCATCCCGTTGATCCGTAGGTCTCAAGTGACGGTGGTGAGGGTCCCAGTTGTGGTCTGGCTTGGCGCTAGTTTATAGTCCCTGTCGGCTCGCAGTTCGATCAATCAGTGTGCAGGTCGTCTTGGCTCGGCCAATCACCGTCTGATGCGGTTGCTGGGTGAGATTTTCCTGCCCCTGTTGCTTGGGCAGCGCTTGACTTAGCACAGTCATCCTGCCACAGTAAATTTGGGGTACCCTTGGTTGGCATGTGGACCACGCAGGCAGCAGCGGGCAAACTTCCAGACATCCAGTTGGTCTGCCAAAAGTCAGACCTTGGGTCTGCGGGCTTTCCTGGTGCCTTCAGCCTCAAAACCACCCTTTCTCACTCGCCCCAGGGCCAGCCTCAAAATTTCCTTTGGTGCCACTTTCTCTGTGAATTGCGTTCACTGACCAAGTAACTTGTGTGCTAACGCTCTCGCCAGAGCTGGACTCCACACCAGCAAACATCTAGAGATTGCTCCCACATTGAAAGTGCCAGGAGGGAAAAGAGGGCCTTCTTCCCACTGTCTCTGGAAAGCCCCACTCTTCCCTCCTGGCACCTTCGCTGTGGGAGAAATTCTCAGAGGTTTGATGGTTTTGAGCCCGGTTCTGGGGAGAGCGTTAGCACAGAGGTTACTGGGGCAATGAAAGCCGTCCCCAGAGAGGGTGAGAAGAAGCAAATCTTTTCCCTCCTGGCTCCTTCGCAGTGGGACGAATCTCTATATACTTGCTCTCTCTGAGCCCAGCTGAGCGGAGAGTGGTAGCACTGAGGTTTTCAAGGCAGTGAAAGCTGTTCCCAGAGACAGAGAGCACAAGCAACACTTCTCCCTCCTGGCACTTCCCATTTTGGAGCAATCTCTAGATGTCTGCAGTTGTAGAGCCCAGCTCAGGGGAGAGCGTTAGCACAGAGGTTACTGGGGCAAGGAAAGCTGTCCCCAGAGAGGGTGAGAAGAAGCAACACTTTTCCCTCCTGGCTCCTTCGCCCGCGGGGTGAGAACAGGCCCGGGTTGTCGGCCCTGGCGCCTTGCCAGGAGCTCCCGCGCCACCCCACGTGATACTGGCCGACCAATAGGAGCGAAGGGGCGTGGCGCCACAGCCGAGTCCCTCGCGGTGGCCGGGGCCGGGCTCACGCGCCGCAGCGCAGGTTAAAAAAGAGGGGGGGAGGAGGGAGGGCCCCGCGCGCGAGCGGGACAGGCAGTGACATCAGAGGGGCGGGGAGGATGGCGGGAAAACGGCACTGGGAACGGGAAGGGGAAGAAGCGACACGGTGGCGGGGGTGAGGGGCCAACGACACGGTGAGGCCGCGTTAGTGACGTCAGCGCGTGGGTCGGGGGTGGGCGAGGGGCTGTGGGTGAGGCTGCACGGTGGGGAGCGGGGGGAGGGCTCGGGCCTGCTATGGAGGTGAATCCGGGCCTGGTCGTGTGGGGACCGGGGCCCAGGGGAGGTCCCAGGCCCTGTTCTGAGGCGACTGAGGCCATGGGGGGGCCGCAGGGCCCCTCCTGAGGTGACAGTGGTTATGGAGAGGCCCCAGCCCCTGTCCTGAGGCGACAGCAGCCGAGGGAAGGCTCTGTCCTCAGGCGACAGCGGCCGTGGGGAGGCCCCAGGCACCCTCCTGAGGCGACGGAGATGGAGGAGAGGCCCTGACCCGAGGTGAGAGTGGCCAAGGGGAGGTCCCAGCCCTTGCTCTGAGCTGACAGTAGCCGAGTGGAGGCCCCCTCCTGAGGCGACAGTAGCCGTGGGGAGGCCCCAGACCCAGTTCTGAGGTGACAGTGGCCAAGGGGAGGCCCTGCTCCCCGGTGCCCAGCCTAGCAGGGTGTCCCCATCCTGGTCTCACATCACCCAGGGCCCAGCCTGGCCCTTTGTTCCTGCGCTGGCCCCCGGGCCCTGCTGGGATGGGGGTGTCCTTGCCCCTGCGTTCCCCTCGGTGAGGGCCCTTCTGCTCACCCAGGGGGGTGTCGGGGCATTGTCCCACCTGGCATAGACCCACCATTCCCTGAGCTGTGCCCTGTCCTTTGCAGTTGGGCCGGGAGTTCCCGCCTCCCAGTACCGCCAGTTTATCCAGTGTAAATACCCACTGAGGTCTGGGACTAGCTTCAGTCAGCACAGGGGCACCGGGAGCTGCATTTCAGCGTCCCCGGCCTCTCCTTATACCCACTGCTCAGCTCCGGCGGTGACAATAAATGTCCCTTTGCCTCTGTCCGCTGTCTGCGTCTGTGGGAGGCTGGCTCGAAGGCTCGGCTGCATGTGGCTTTTCACGTGGTGCCTGGTTTTGCCCCAAAAAGGGGGGTTTTGGTGGTGGTGAGGAGGCAGGGGTGAGCGGAGGGCTCTGCCGTGGGGTCGAGGGGAGCCGGGCAGCCCTCCCAGCCCGCCTGGTGTCTCACACCAGGACAGGGTGGGGCAGGGGAAGGGGGAAATGCGGTTGGCAGGGGAGAAACATTTATGGATTGTGTCAGGAATGGTGTGGCCAGGACTGGGGCAGTGACCGTCCCCCTGTACTGAGCACTGGTGACGCCCCACCTTGAATATTGTGTTCATTTTGGGGCCCCTCACTCCAAGAAGGACATTGAGGCACCGGAGCGTGTCCAGAGAAGGGCGACGGAGCTGGTGAGGGGTCTGGAGCACAAGTCTGGTGAGGAGTGGCTGAGGGAGCTGGGGGTGTTCAGCCTGGAGAAGAGGAGGCTGAGGGGAGACCTTCTCACTCTCCACAACTCCCTGAAAGGAAGGGGTAGCCAGTGGGGGTCGGTCTCTTCTCCCAAGGAACAGGCGATGGGACAAGAGGAAATGGCCTCGAGTTGCACCAGGGCGGGTTTAGGATGGGAATTAGGAAAAATTTCTGCACCACAAGGGTTGTCAAACATCGTAAGAGGCTGCCCAGGGCAGTGGTGGAATCGCCACCCCTGGAGGGATTTAAAAGCCTGGCAGACGTGGTGCTGAGGGACGTGGGTTAGTGGTGTTTTGGGCAGGGCTGAGTTAATGGTTGGACTTGATGATCTGAAAGGTCTTTTCCAACCTAAACGATTCTCTCATTCCATGATCCAGACAGGATTGTGGGTCCAGCAGCACCAGGGCTGCTCGCCGGGAGTCGCTCGTGCTCCTCGGCTGCCAACCTGCTGCCAAAACCCGACCCAGGTGGATCTAGGGGGAAATCGCTCGGTTTCTGTCCCGTCCATGCAAGCTTTCCTCTCCCATTGTTGCTGCCTCAGATGGTGGTTTCCACTCCGGTGTCCCTCCGAGGAGCTGCTCTGTGTGTCCCCTCGCCGTGTGTCCCCCCGCAATGGTGGCAGGCCACCCAGCTTTACGTCCCATGTCCTTTCAGCCAGTCGCTTCCCCCTCTCTCTCTTTGTCCCCTCCATCTCTGTGGCTGCTGGGGACTGAGGACGGCCACCGCCACCTGCAGAGGGACCCGTGGGTGTCACCAGCCGAGCACCGCATCCCCGCTGTGCCTCCCCAGGCGGTTAAGTCACCCCCCTCTCTCTGCCCTTACAGGTTTCCCAGAGGATGGAACCGGCATCGGTGAGGACCAAAGTCCCCTCCTTCCTGTCGGACCTGGGGAAGGCCACGCTGTGGGGCATCTGGAAATGTCCCCGCTGCAGCACTTACAATGGCACCAGAGGCCTCATCCGCAAGAACAAGACCTGCGGCACCGTCTTCCACTACGGCACCCACAAGCAGCCCAGCATTGACGCCGTCAAGATCGTCAGTGGCTTGGACTTACAGGTTTATTCGGTGCGGCAGAGGGACCGGGGACCGGATTACCGGTGCTTTGTGGAGCTGGGGGTCTCGGAGACGGCCATCCAGACGGTGGACGGGACCATCATCACGCAGCCCCCAGCCATGGAGTGAGGGAAAGACTTGGAAGAAAAAGGCAAAACTCATGGGTTGAGATAAAGGCAGTTTAACATTACAGCAAAGAGAAGAAGAAAACAACAACAAGAATACTGAGAGAGGAATATACAAAACATGATTACGATAGCACCGCTCACTGACCGGACCTGGGAAGCCCCAGCCCTGCAAAGTGGCAGCTCCCAGGGCATGGCCCACAGGGGATGGAATACCTGTGTCCCTGCCAGGTCCTGGGGAAATTAACCCTTCCCCCACCGGCACCAGGACAGACAGGTTGCCAGTTTGAAAAGGAGCCAGCTCTCTTAACACCCTCGGGTGGATATCGTCAGGGCCCATTGATGTGTAGGGCTCAGGCTCCTGTAATAGCTTCTACACCAACTCTTCCTGCGTTTGTGTTTACGTCAGCCTGGATTGTTGTTCCCAAGGCCAGCCGCCCAACGAAGGGAATTCCCTTTCTTGGGAATAAGCTGGTTTTGTGCTTCCAGGAGAGCATTCTTGAAAAACTCCCAGCACTCGCTTGCTCCTCCGGGGAAGCTTCCCGTGGAATCCCTGCCATCTGGGCTCTCAGGAAGCTGAACCTTCCTGCTTGGCACATCTTAAAGCGAGAAAGACTGCAGCCACACAGTCTTCCCTTTTTCTCCTTCTTCTGGTTCAAAAGAGTTGAGAAGTTAAGGGAAAGGTTTTTACTTCAAGTTTTCAGGAGCGTGTTCAAGATGTCTTTTGCATACCGTTATTCACTGAACATCCTAAACTAAAAGGAACTGTCAGTTCCCGTGTTCAGTGACCTCTGAGGTTTGCAAGGCATGCTTGACTGTGTACAGACATCATTTTATCCTGAAAATGAGAAAAAGAGAATGTTTCCCCTGCGCTGGCTGTTCAGGTAAAATGACTTCTAAGATTTTTTTCTTCCTCTTTTGAAAGATATTGCTTTAGGTAAAGGTCTGGGATAAAAATGACTCTATTTCTGTTCTCTCATAGTCTGGGCCTTTTTTTGTCAGTGTCAGGGAAGGACGGAATTCCTTCTTCCCCCGCCCCTCCTCATGAGAGCACTGGAAAGAGAATGAGATACATCTGTTCCTTAGTACCTGCAACAGCAGCTCCTTGGACAATTAGAGAGAAGCCCACCTGTATGCATGCTTTGCACCCGCTGCTTTCATTGTTACACGGGCAGCATGGCTTGTGCTAGCCAGTGCCTAGAGGAAGAACAAGCATCTTTGTAACCTCGCTCTGGAGACCGCTGGTGGCTGAATGAGCGTCTACACTTTAAAGAGCATCACTGACGTTTGATAGACCCCATGCAAGTAGTTACTAAAAGCCCATGTGTGGCGATTGCAGGCTTGCGATGCCTTGATGCCTACCACATTCCCTTTTAGCCAGGACCTTCTTTTGACTCTTCAAAGGTGTCATTATCTCTGACAACATCAGCGGCTAACCACATAGCAGAACTAAAAGAAATTGGCAAGGTTCTTTCAGTTGTGCCCTTTTCTTTATTTCACGTTACTAATAAGGAGCGTGAAGGTTTTAGGCTTTGCATCCTCATCCCTTCCCAGTGCTTCTTCTGACTCGGTGTAACACTCCAAAGTTAGGTAAGGTTTCCAGGTTTTCCCTGGAAGACTTTGTGGACAAGTCCACGGGCCTGCCGAGCCCAGCCTTAGGAGCGGACGCGCTGGCCGTGGAGCTGGTGATGTTGGAGGTGTCGGAGGAGAGAAGTCGAGCAGGGTCTGGTTGCTGGGGCACGGCAGGACCTGCGCATCTGAGCACACCCAGCGCATGGACATGTCTGGCATCCACGCGGCCGGGAGAGCAGAACTGACCCCGCACTGCTCTTCCAGACACGTTTCGATAGAGCCCATGGGAATGTGGAGAACTGGTGTACCTGTGGGGTCAGAGATGCTCCGTTTGACTCATGAGCAAAAGCAAAAAAAGAGGCACTGGTATTTCAAGCACTCAGTTTTAAGTCCTCTATTTAGGCAACTATCTCTCATCAGAGTCTCACCAGCGACTCCAAGCTTTCAGTCTCTTTCACCGATAGGTTCCTGAAGCAACGCTGGAGAAGACAGGCCTTGTTTGACTCGATTTCTTAATCCAGAAAGCACAAAGGATATCTAACTCTCCCTAAGCATCCTCCTCACCTCAAAGACAGGGAAAGGTATTTTGAAATCGATCCACGCAATATTTCTGTACTGTCGACACAACAGGTGTTCCTTTCTTTTTCAAAATGATGAAATACTGATTTCATGGTTCTCTTGGAAAAGGGCATTTTCGAAGGAGCGGGGTGCTCAATAGATGAGGAAGAATTAAAAGCAAGGTCAACAGTATGGCGGTGTAAAGAGAAATCGGCGAAGCTTTGCAGAGTGTCAACCAATGGGAGGAACACCTTTGGAAAAGGTCTAACTCGTTCTGGCTGAACACAGTGGATCCCATTAAGGCCGACGTGGCGTCTGACTGGCGAGGATCTTCTCCGAGCACGTCAGGTGGCGCAAAGGCCAGAGCACAAGGGCAGTCTTCTCACAACTCTGCTGAGCAGCTGTGACTAAAGTGCAGTAGTTCGCAGGCTCTGTAATTCATTGGCAGCGCCTCTACGTGACGGGGATGCAGCTTTCGCACGTATTTTGCTGTGCACGAGAGGGAACTGCCCCAGAGCCTGCGGGCGAAAGGCTTACATGCTAAGTGAAGCCGGGCTTTTCTTTAGAGAAGTTTTGTTTTCTGTCTTGTGGCCCATTTGACAAAGCAGCCAAGTCTGTCTGCTGTGGTAGTGTTTTGTCCAGAATCGCTTCCAAGCCAAAAAGCAGTGTTTTCCAGGTAACGGTTGGGGACGAGCCTGGGTTGGCCAGTTTTGCCGCGCTGGGACTCTGCAGGTGTCACAGCCGGTCCCGCTGGGGGCGGTGCCCAGGGCCGTGGCTGCGGTGGGGTATCCAGGCTGTGAGGTCACAGAGCCCCGCTGTGCCACGCCCTCACGTGCAGTGCTGTGCCGCGGGCAGTGCTCCGGCTGTGCCAGCAGCGGCAGTGCCAGCAGCGGCAGCAGTGGCAGCAGTGCCAGCAGCGGTCGTAGCAGTGGCGTTGCCAGCAGCGGTAGCAGTGCCAACGTTGTCAGCGGCAGCAGTGCCATCAGTGGCAGTGACAGCAGCAGCAGCGGCAGTGCCCGCAGTGGTAGCAGTAGCAGTGCCAACGTTGTCAGCGGCAGTATTGCCATCAGTGCCGGTGCCAGCAGCAGCGGCAGTGGCGGCATGGTGCAGGTGCAGGGGGTCATGACCCCCGCCCGCCTCCTTATCCTCCTCCTGGTGCTCCTGCAAGCGAATGATGCCTGGGCCGCTCCGTGCAGAATGCCGGGATTAGGTAGGCAGGCAAGCCATCCCCCAGCCCTGGCAGCGTGGCACAGCACCAGCGCACGTCGAGGTGGCAGCAGGGCTGGGGTCGTGGTTGGGCAGGGCTGGGAGGGCAGCGGGGCTGGGTGAGCCGTGGGCCAGCTCTGTGGGTGTCAGGAGGCAGATGACTCATGGGGAGGTGGAGGGGCCCGCGGCTGCTGCGGGGGCATTTTCCAGGTGAACAGTGGGGCCGGGAGCGGCGCCACAGGGTGAGAAACCATCCCTGGAGCCGGCCCTGTGCCGCCCTGCCCCGCAGCAGCCTTAGCCCAGCCGGCGGGTCTGGGCCGCAGCGGCACCGCAGGAGCACTTCTTCCCCAGGCTGGTCACAGCCGTGCCCAGGGCCATGGCTCTGCCGCTCCCCGGCTGCATCTCGGCTTTCAGCCTCGGGGCTGGCCGACCGTGGGAGATGTCCGCTCAGGAAAACAGAAGCATTCCTGCTCGAGCCCTGCAGTGCTCTCCTTGGGTGAATCCAGGCCCCCATGGGACACACAGCCCCCCGCCCACAGCCCGGGGAGCAGACGGGGCAGCGCTGGTGCAGGCTCTCACCGGCCAGCGGGGCTCTTCTCCACGGGAGGTGTGAATGGTCAGTGTTTCCCTCCGGTGCTTTCCTGTGGGCTGCTTCTGTGCATGGTAGACATCTCCTGGGAAGGAATCCCCGAGGGGCCATATGTTTCTCCATCCGGTCCTTGAGGACGGACGTGCACTTGGCCTGGAAACAGTATCCTGAGAGCTGCCAGGTGCCAGCGAACGGGTCACCCAGGCCCCTCTGCAGCTTTGGAAATCTCCAGCCACGTCTGGGTCCCGCGACAGTACCTGACCCCCTCCAGTCACTGCAGGTCACTGAGAAAGCCGTAGATCACCACATCTCATGGAAACATGCTTGATTACAGCTGTGCCTGCAGCCGACGGCCACCCGACTTCTCTGCCGGATCTTGTCCGGGAGCCTCAGGGCGATCCCACAGGTACGTCGCTTGAATGAGTGAGCATTTCGGTTTTCATAGTCTGTCGATACGAAGTCTGACTTAGTATCTTCTTGGCCGAAGCTCAGACATGCAGAAGAGCTGAGGGGGAATGGGTCAGGCTCAGTGATGTGCCCCGGGGCACTCGGCCTTGCAAAGTGTTCCTTCCCAGCCTCTCCGACCCTGCGCTGCTTCCAGCGCCTGCTGCAAAGCCAGCGGGCTTGTTGGGCTTGAGTTTAGAGCTGGTGTGAGCTCCAGGGAGTCCCGTCTCGCGACAGCTCGGTGCGTGCTTTGTTTCAGAGGGGCCTGGTCCAGGTGCCCAGTGGCTGTGCACAATGCTCCTGCGTGGAAGGGAGAGACGCGTGCCACGGGTCAATCCCGTGTTTGAACTGCATTCGCTGCCGTTCAGGTGGGAAGAACTCTATTGAAATACCTCACAGGAGCTGCTCCGGTGTGTTTGTTTACAGACGTGGCTGGAGGTCCTCAAAGAGCAAAGTCCAAAGCTGAAAAGAGAAAATCTTCCCAGCGGTCATCAGAAGTCCTAAAGGAACTCCTGAAGGAATTGGACAAAGCGGCACATGGTGGGCATATCTCACTCTTAAGCACAAGGCTCGGGAAGCCGAGGTTTTAGCTGCCTGTATGGACAAGCCGTAGCCTAGACAGTAGGAAGGGATGGATCAGAGCCTCCCTGCGGTGACACTCAATTTCACGCCTTGCAGGCGCTGGCGAGCTGCAGACAGAGACGGTCCAGAGTCTCTGCTGCCAGGTGTGGTCCAAGCTGAGTGCCAGGGACAGCTGCTGCCCCAGTTAGAGCGTTACTCCTCAGAGCTGCTCTGGGCAGACGGTGGTGTCCAGCTGGCAGGAACTGGCGGTGCTCGCGTCTTGAGCGCGTGAGGAACTTGCCGAGGAGCTGATCCCAGAGAAGCCGTGGGAGGGCCAGCGCCCTCTCTGCAAGTCAACAGAGAGGAGAGTGGCCCTGGGTGGCAGAGAGGATGCGCAGGCAGCTTGGGGCCGCTGGGACCGGCAGAGTTGGCCAGGGCCGGAGCAGCCCCAGCTTCACGGCCTGGTCCAGCCTCGTTGTTCTCCTTGATGTCTGAGGACTCTCGGGGACACCTCGGGCTCAGGGACAGGTGAAAGCTGGACACCCGGCTTGAGGCCGGACACCTAACTTGAAGGCCGCTCAAATGAAGGGCTGTGAATTCAGCCTCGGGTGGTTTAGCTGTCTCTTGCCGGTTGTGTTTTAGGTAACTTGGGTGTTTTTCCGCTTCTTTTGAGGGACTGTGGGCTCTCGTGTGCACTGGGAAACCAAAGAGGGTCTCGCGTTTAGATTTTTCTCCATGAAGGACACGTTGTTTGGACTAGTGACTAGGTGCACCCCCAAATTTCCAGGCTTTGTGTCTAAGCGATACTCATGTATTTTGGGAAGTATCGCCTCCTGAAGATACCACGTTGCCCATGAGGAGCGGTTACTTCTATCTCATTCAACTGACCTGCTTTCTTTTGAAAGTGAGGGACTGGGGGCCTGTGGACAAGGAGGCGCTTCAGGAAGGAGGCAGTCAGGCAGCGCCAGTCTCTGATGAAGCAACGAGGGCAATTCAATCAGCAGGCGTGCCAGGTAATTGTCGCCCCTCGGTCATCCAGCGTCCTGAATCAAAATCCCTGGGTGTCTGCAGGCTCTTCCCCTGGTGCCCGCTGCTGCGCATCGTGTCAGCAGCCAAACTATCGAAAAGAAGCCAGGAAGGGCTCTCTGAGGATGACTGTCACCTCTGGGCTGTGGAGGTTATGGCCAGCAGTGCGCGCCTAACCCTCTCTGGATGCGGGGAGATGCTCACCGCCCACCACACCCAGTTCACCCAAGGTTCAGAACTTTGCCATTTTGGGAAGGAGGCCATCTGAGCCAGCCTCAGCAGATGATGGGAAATGCGGCTCTTAATGGAATGTACCTCCTGCAATAGCTGTCCCCCAGAGCTCGCCGTGAGTCCCCCGAGGCACAACAGCGGGGGATCCCTCCTGTGACCTGAGGTCCAAAGGGATGCACTGACAGATGGGGCAGGGCTTAGAGGGAACCTGCACCATCCTTCTGCACCCACTGTGCCTGCGCCATGCTGAGGCTTTACCTTTCTGGGATTTTTGGCAGTGCTGTCCACCCCCGGGGAAGCCCGCCACGCCGGGATGGATGACTTTCTTCCAAAGAATGCAGGTACTGAGCAGTCTTGCAGGGGGCCAGAAGTGGGAGACAACTCCTGAAAACTCGGGGCATGCAAGCGGTGCCCACGCTGAAGAAAAGGCAAAGAGGGAGAGGGAGGTTGGGGTGTCTCCCGAGAGGGCCTGACTCCATCCCTTCGGGGTGTGGGTGCTTGGCTGGGGTGGGAGAGCTGGGGGCGAGAGGAGAAAGAGAGGCTCCAGAGTGCACTGATTTGCGACGGCTGTGGGAGTTCCCTTTGCTTCCACCGAAACCAAGGAGATGACGCAGCCCCAGGGTGTTCCCTCCTTCAGGGATGGTAACAAAGTGCGAAAGAACGTTTGCTGGCAATGTCAGACCTCCTGTGAGACTGCCAGTGGCGTGCAGGACACACTAACGTACGGAATTGTTCCTCCAGGTGTGGATGGCAAGAGAAACACAAATGCTGTGGATCCTAAAGACTTCCAGAAGTATTGGAGAGAAGGCGCCATGGCGATCTTCGGCTCTGTGCTGTTTGGGATGGGACTGTGTTGTGCGATCTATTTGTGGAGGGAGAGGAAAAAGTATGTTGTTGCGGGGGAGGAGGTGACAAGCTCCTGAATTAGATGGCTGCTATTAGCCATGAAGCATTTAGAGGTAGGGTGTTCTGGAGTGCCGAGTTAGGTACTGGCCAATGTCCGTCAGGTGATGCCGTAAATCCCAGATGTTCACCTCAGCCAAGGTGTCCCAGCAACTCAGACCGTGGTGAGGAACCTTCCCAGCTATCGTCCCGGCTTTGGAGAAAGAGCTGTCCCATCTGCACCCCAGCGCTGCCAGCGTGCGTGTTCTCAGCAAGGGCAAGGGTTTTGTCTGGGCAGGGGTGTGTATCTCTGCAGACAGGTATTCTGAAGAGAGGATGGAGAGCAGCTCACTGAAGAGGGAGCCCAGGCTGTCCCCTTGTCTGGCGAGGGATGGGCAGGGGAGGCGAGTGCTGGTCCTTGCCAGGCACCCTAAGAAAGGAGTGCAGGAGGCTCTCCCGGCCCTGTGTTGCTGTGCCCAGCTTTGGTCCCCTGGGTCTCCTTCCCGGCACGTGCAGAGCAGCCAGGTCAGGATGGCCAGGGCAGAGAGGAGACGAGCCACGGGCAGGCGAGCGGAGCCCCAGCCCAGGGGTGCGCAGAGCTCTGTATTTCTGCACAGGGCTCCCCATGTGCAGCCAGATGCCCACACCCGCTGGGGCATCCGGCGCTGTCCCGCACCCTCACACCCGCCTAGCACCACAGCCGTGTCAGAGCCTCAGCAGCCTCCTCTCTCCACAGCCGCCTCTCCACAGCTTCAGGAGCCCAGCCCAACACCAGCAGCTACTCCTTGTGCCCGGACAGCCGCACCACCCATCCCAGCACCTCTGAGAGTTGGCCCAAACCCCAGCAGCCATCACCTGTGCCTGGGAAAGCGGCCCACCTGCCACCGAGCACCCAGAAACGGGCCCCTGACAGACTGGATATCCACCTGGTCTTCCCGACCCCACCCGAGCCTCCCCCGTTACCGACAGCGGTAGGGATTTGGGATATCAAAAGGCTCCCGACTGACAGCTGAAGGGGTCGACCATTCTGATTTCAAAATAAAGGTGTAGCCATAAATACAGAGCAGTCGCGCTCTTGTCCGTGTCATAACAGCAGCAATGCCAGGAATTCAGCAATTCTGGTCTGAAGTTCCTATCGGGGCAGGCAGGGACAAGGATGCCCATGGTGTCAGCAGGCAGGGAGCTGGGCGTGGGACCCGCCGACGGGCCAGCAAGACCCAGCCTCCCTGGTGGGACTGGCCCACAAAATTCTAAGCCACTGAGGCACCCATGGAGCTCGTTACAGGTCATCATCCCCACCTTGGCTTCCCGTGCCAACACCGCAGCTCTTTGTCTCGGTGAGTGACTGCTGGTGGCCATTATGTATCGTTTAAACCTGCCCCTGCTGCTGCAGCCTCTGGCCTTGCCTTCTCAGCCACTCTCGTGTGAGCTCCGGGCTGTTTGCGGTCCCTGCTCCTGCCCAGGCTTGTCCCAGCCTCAGAAAATCTTGGGAAAAGCGCCTTTTCACCGCGATCATCTGGCTCCGCTGCTGATGCTCCAGCACCGCAGCTCTTTCTCTTGGTGACTGATCGTTGGTGGCAGTTACACCTCATTTAAACCTGCCGCTGCTGCTGCAGGCTCTGGCCTTGCCTCCTCAGCCGCTGTCACGTGAGCTCCGGGCTCCTTGCGGGTCCCTGCTGCTGCCCAGGCTTGACCGAGAGAGGCTCCCACCCGACACCACAGCCGACTCAGAGCCTCAGAAGCCTCCTCTCTCCACAGCCGCCTCTCCACAGCTTCAGGAGCCCAGCCCAACACCAGCAGCTCCGCCTCATGCCCGGACAGCCGGAGCACCCATCCCAGCACCTCTGAGAGTCGGCCCCAACCCCAGCAGCCATCACCTGTGCCTGGGAAACTGTCCCACCTGCCAGCGAGCACCCAGGAACCAGCCTCTGAAGGACTGGATATCCGCCTGGTCTTCCCGACCCGACCCGTGTCTCCCCCGCTACCGACAGCGGTAGGGATGTGGGATATCAGAAGACTCCCGACTGACAGCTGAAGGCATCGACCATTCTGATTTCAGCAGAATAAAGGTGTAGCCAGAACTACAGACCAGTTGTGCTGTTGTCCGGATCATAACGGCATGAATGCCAGGACTTCTGCAATTCTGGCCTGAAGTTCATACCGGGCCAGGCAGGGACGAGGATGCCCATAACGAGGTGTCAGCAGGCAGGGAGATGGGCACGGGACCTGCCGACTGGCCAGAGGAGCCCAGCCTCCCAGGTGGGACCAGCCCGCAAAATTCTGAGCCACTGAGGCACCCATGGGGCTCGTCAAGAGGTCATCACCCCCACCTCGGCTTCCCGTGCCAGCACCGCAGCGCTTTGTCTCGGTGAGTGACCATTGGTGGCGCTTACGCCTCGTTTAAACCTGCTGCTTGCTCCCACATTGAAAGTGCCAGGAGGGAAAAGAGGGGCTTCTTCCCGCTGTCTCTGGAAAGTCCCACTCTTCCCTCCTGGCACCTTTGCTGTGGGGGAAATTCTCAGAGGTTTGATGGTTCTGAGCCCGGTTTCACCGCGGTGCAGGTGAAAAAAGAGGGGGGGAGGAGGGAGGGCCCTGCACGCGAGCGGGACAGGATGTGACATCAGAGGGGCGGGGGGATGGCGGGAAAACGGCACTGGGAACGGGAAGGGGAAGAAGGGACATGGTGGTAGTGGCAGGGGTGAGGGGCCGACGACACGGTGACGCCGCGTTAGTGACGAGGTGGGCGAGGGGCTGTGGGTGAGGCTGCACGGTGGGGAGCGGGGGGAGGGCTCGGGCCTGCTACGGAGGTGAACCCGGGCCTGGTCGTGTGGGGACCGGCGCCCAGGGGAGGTCCCAGGCCCTGTTCTGAGGCGACTGAGGCCATGGGGGGGCCCCAGGGCCTCTCCTGAGGTGACAGTGGTTATGGAGAGGCCCCAGCCCCTGTCCTGAGGCAACAGCAGCCGAGGGAAGGCTCTGTCCTCAGGCGACAGCAGCCATGGGGAAGCCCCAGGCACCCTCCTGAGGCGACGGAGATCGAGGAGCGGCCCCGACCCGAAATGACAGTGGCCGAGGGGAGGCCCCAGGCCCCGTCCTGAGGCGACTGAGGCCACGGGGGGGGCCCAGGACCCTTCCTGAGGTGAGAGTGGCCAAGGGGAGGCCCCAGCCCTTGCCCTGACCCGACGGTAGCCGAGTGGAGGCCCCCTCCTGAGGCGACAGTAGCCGTGGGGAGGCCCCAGACCCAGTTCTGAGGTGACAGTGGCCAAGGGGAGGCCCTGCTCCCAGTGCCCGGCCCAGCAGCGTGCCCCCATCCTGGTCCCACATCACCCAGGGCCCAACCTGGCCCTTCATTCCTGCGCTGGCCCCCGGGCCCTGCTGGGATGGGGGTGTCCCTGCCCCTGCGCTCCCCTTGGTGAGGGCCCTTCTGCTCACCCAGGGGGGTGTCGGGGCATTGTCCCACCTGGCACAGACCCACCGTCCCCTCAGCTGTGCCCTGTCCTTTGCAGTTGGGCTGGGAGCTCCCAGTGCCGCCAGTTTATTCAGTGTAAATACCCACTGAGGTCTGGGACTGGCTTCAGTCAGCACGGGGGCACCGGGAGCTGCATTTCAGCGTCCCCGGCCTCTCCTCACACCCACCGCTCAGCTCCAGCGGTGACAATAAATGCCCTTTGCCTCTGCCCGCTGTCTGCGTCTGTGGGACGCTGGCTCGAAGGCTCGGCTGCATGTGGCTTTTCATGTGGTGCCTGGTTTTGCCCCAAAAAGGGGGGTTTTGGTGGTGGTGAGGAGGCAGGGGTGAGCGGAGGGCTCTGCCGTGGGGTCGAGGGGAGCCGGGCAGCCCTCCCAGCCCGCCTGGTGTCTCACACCAGGACAGGGTGGGGCAGGGGAAGGGGGAAATGCGGTTGGCAGGGGAGAAACGTTTATGGATTGTGTCAGGAATGGTGTGGCCAGGACTGGGGCAGTGACCGTCCCCCTGTACTGGGCACTGGTGACGCCCCGCCTTGAATATTGTGTTCATTTTGGGGCCCCTCACTCCAAGAAGGACATTGAGGCACCGGAGCGTGTCCAGAGAAGGGCAACGGAGCTGGTGAGGGGTCTGGAGCACAAGTCTGGTGAGGAGTGGCTGAGGGAGCTGGGGGTGTTCAGCCTGGAGAAGAGGAGGCTGAGGGGAGACCTTCTCACTCTCCACAACTCCCTGAAAGGAAGGGGTAGCCAGTGGGGGTCGGTCTCTTCTCCCAAGGAACAGGCGATGGGACAAGAGGAAATGGCCTCGAGTTGCACCAGGGCGGGTTTAGGATGGGAATTAGGAAAAATTTCTGCACCACAAGGGTTGTCAAACATCGTAAGAGGCTGCCCAGGGCAGTGGTGGAATCGCCACCCCTGGAGGGATTTAAAAGCCGGGCAGACGTGGTGCTGAGGGACGTGGGTTAGTGGTGTTTTGGGCAGGGCTGAGTTAATGGTTGGACTTGATGATCTGAAAGGTCTTTTCCAACCTAAACGATTCTCTCATTCCATGATCCAGACAGGATTGTGGGTCCAGCAGCACCAGGGCTGCTCGCCGGGAGTCGCTCGTGCTCCTCGGCTGCCAACCTGCTGCCAAAACCCGACCCAGGTGGATCTAGGGGGAAATCGCTCGGTTTCTGTCCCGTCCATGCAAGCTTTCCTCTCCCATTGTTGCTGCCTCAGATGGTGGTTTCCACTCCGGTGTCCCTCCGAGGAGCTGCTCTGTGTGTCCCCTTCACCGTGTGTCCCCGCGCAATGGTGGCAGGCCACCCAGCTTTACGTCCCATGTCCTTTCAGCCAGTCGCTTCCCCCTCTCTCTCTTTGTCCCCTCCATCTCTGTGGCTGCTGGGGACTGAGGACGGCCACCGCCACCTGCAGAGGGACCCGTGGGTGTCACCAGCCGAGCACCGCATCCCCGCTGTGCCTCCCCAGGCGGTTAACTCACCCCCCTCTCTCTGCCCTTACAGGTTTCCCAGAGGATGGAACCGGCATCGGTGGGGACCAAAGTCCCCTCCTTCCTGTCAGACCTGGGGAAGGCCACGTTGCGGGGCATCTGGAAATGTCCCCGCTGCGGCACTTACAATGGCACCAGAGGCCTCATCCGCAAGAACAAGACCTGCGGCACCGTCTTCCACTACGGCACCCGCAAGCAGCCCAGCATTGACGCCGTCAAGATCATCAGTGGCTTGGACTTACAGGTTTATTCGGTGCGGCAGAGGGACCGGGGACCGGATTACCGGTGCTTTGTGGAGCTGGGGGTCTCGGAGACGGCCATCCAGACGGTGGACGGGACCATCATCACGCAGCCCCCAGCCATGGAGTGAGGGAAAGACTTGGAAGAAAAAGGCAAAACTCATGGGTTGAGATAAAGGCAGTTTAACATTACAGCAAAGAGAAGAAGAAAACAACAACAAGAATACTGAGAGAGGAATATACAAAACATGATTACGATAGCACCGCTCACTGACCGGACCTGGGAAGCCCCAGCCCTGCAAAGTGGCAGCTCCCAGGGCATGGCCCACAGGGGATGGAATACCTGTGTCCCTGCCAGGTCCTGGGGAAATTAACCCTTCCCCCACCGGCACCAGGACAGACAGGTTGCCAGTTTGAAAAGGAGCCAGCTCTCTTAACACCCTCGGGTGGATATTGTCAGGGCCCATTGATGTGTAGGGCTCAGGCTCCTGTAATAGCTTCTATACCAACTCTCCCTGCGTTTGTGTTTACGTCAGCCTGGATTGTTGTTCCCAAGGCCAGCCACCCAACGAAGGGAATTCCCTTTCTTGGGAATAAGCTGGTTTTGTGCTTCCAGGAGAGCATTCTTGAAAAACTCCCAGCACTCGCTTGCTCCTCCGGGGAAGCTTCCCGTGGAATCCCTGCCGTCTGGGCTCTCAGCAAATTGAGCCTTGCTCTTCAAAAATCTGAAATCTCTGCCTTAGTGCTAACCTTCAGGGCGCCCGGCAGGATCCCAGACTCCACAATACTGAGATGACTGCAGCCGAGGCTGTCACTAACTGAGGCGCTACGAGGCAGGTGGGCTTGGTTTGTGAGTAGCACGTCCAGCATCCTCGTTCCTGCTTGGCACATCTTAAAGCGAGAAAGACTGCAGCCACACAGTCTTCCCTTTTTCTCCTTCTTCTGGTTCAAAAGAGTTGAGAAGTTAAGGGAAAGGTTTTTACTTCAAGGTTTCAGGAGCGTGTTCAAGATGTCTTTTGCATACCGTTATTCACTGAACATCCTAAACTAAAAGGAACTGTCAGTTCCCGTGTTCAGTGACCTCTGAGGTTTGCAAGGCGTGCTTGACTGTGTACAGACATGATTTTATCCTGAAAATGAGAAAAAGAGAATGTTTCCCCTGCGCTGGCTGTTCAGGTAAAATGACTTCTAAGATTTTTTTTTTCCTCTTTTGAAAGATATTGCTTTAGGTAAAGGTCTGGGATAAAAATGACTCTATTTCTGTTCTCTCATAGTCTGGGCCTTTTTTTGTCAGTGTCAGGGAAGGACGGAATTCCTTCTTCCCCCGCCCCTCCTCATGAGAGCACTGGAAAGAGAATGAGATACATCTGTTCCTTAGTACCTGCAACAGCAGCTCCTTGGACAATTAGAGAGAAGCCCACCTGTATGCACGCTTTGCACCCGCTGCTTTCATTGTTACACGGGCAGCATGGCTTGTGCTAGCCAGTGCCTAGAGGAAGAACAAGCATCTTTGTAACCTCGCTCTGGAGACCGCTGGTGGCTGAATGAGCGTCTACACTTTAAAGAGCATCACTGACGTTTGATAGACCCCATGCAAGTAGTTACTAAAAGCTCATGTGAGGCGATTGCAGGCTTGCGATGCCTTGATGCCTACCACATTCCCTTTTAGCCAGGACCTTCTTTTGACTCTTCAAAGGTGTCATTATCTCTGACAACATCAGCGGCTAACCACGTAACAGAACTAAAAGAAATTGGCAAGGTTCTTTCAGTTGTGCCCTTTTCTTTATTTCACGTTACTAATAAGGAGCGTGAAGGTTTTAGGCTTTGCATCCTCATCCCTTCCCAGTGCTTCTTCTGACTCGGTGTAACACTCCAAAGTTAGGTAAGGTTTCCAGGTTTTCCCTGGAAGACTTTGTGGACAAGTCCACAGGCCTGCCGAGCCCAGCCTTAGGAGCGGACGCGCTGGCCGTGGAGCTGGTGATGTTGGAGGTGTCGGAGGAGAGAAGTCGAGCAGGGTCTGGTTGCTGGGGCACGGCAGGACCTGCGCATCTGAGCACACCCAGCGCATGGACATGTCTGGCATCCACGCGGCCGGGAGAGCAGAACTGACCCCGCACTGCTCTTCCAGACACGTTTCGATAGAGCCCATGGGAATGTGGAGAACTGGTGTACCTGTGGGGTCAGAGATGCTCCGTTTGACTCATGAGCAAAAGCAAAAAAAGAGGCACTGGTATTTCAAGCACTCAGTTTTAAGTCCTGTATTTAGGCAACTATCTCTCATCAGAGTCTCACCAGCGACTCCAAGCTTTCAGTCTCTTTCACCGATAGGTTCCTGAAGCAACGCTGGAGAAGACAGGCCTTGTTTGACTCGATTTCTTAATCCAGAAAGCACAAAGGATATCTAACTCTCCCTAAGCATCCTCCTCACCTCAAAGACAGGGAAAGGTATTTTGAAATAGATCCACGCAATATTTCTGTACTGTCGACACAACAGGTGTTCCTTTCTTTTTCAAAATGATGAAATACTGATTTCATGGTTCTCTTGGAAAAGGGCATTTTCAAAGGAGCGGGGTGCTCAATAGATGAGGAAGAATTAAAAGCAAGGTCAACAGTATGGCGGTGTAAAGAGAAATCGGCGAAGCTTTGCAGAGTGTCAACCAATGGGAGGAACACCTTTGGAAAAGGTCTAACTCGTTCTGGCTGAACACAGTGGATCCCATTAAGGCCGACGTGGCGTCTGACTGGCGAGGATCTTCTCCGAGCACGTCAGGTGGCGCAAAGGCCAGAGCACAAGGGCAGTCTTCTCACAACTCTGCTGAGCAGCTGTGACTAAAGTGCAGTAGTTCGCAGGCTCTGTAATTCATTGGCAGCGCCTCTACGTGACGGGGATGCAGCTTTCGCACGTATTTTGCTGTGCACGAGAGGGAACTGCCCCAGAGCCTGCGGGCGAAAGGCTTACATGCTAAGTGAAGCCGGGCTTTTCTTTAGAGAAGTTTTGTTTTCTGTCTTGTGGCCCATTTGACAAAGCAGCCAAGTCTGTCTGCTGTGGGAGTGTTTTGTCCAGAATCGCTTCCAAGCCAAAAAGCAGTGTTTTCCAGGTAACGGTTGGGGACGAGCCTGGGTTGGCCAGTTTTGCCGCGCTGGGACTCTGCAGGTGTCACAGCCGGTCCCGCTGGGGGCGGTGCCCAGGGCCGTGGCTGCGGTGGGGTATCCAGGCTGTGAGGTCACAGAGCCCCGCTGTGCCACGCCCTCACGTGCAGTGCTGTGCCGCGGGCAGTGCTCCGGCTGTGCCAGCAGCGGCAGTGCCAGCAGCGGCAGCAGTGGCAGCAGTGCCAGCAGCGGTCGTAGCAGTGGCGTTGCCAGCAGCGGTAGCAGTGCCAACGTTGTCAGCGGCAGCAGTGCCATCAGTGGCAGTGACAGCAGCAGCAGCGGCAGTGCCCGCAGTGGTAGCAGTAGCAGTGCCAACGTTGTCAGCGGCAGTATTGCCATCAGTGCCGGTGCCAGCAGCAGCGGCAGTGGCGGCATGGTGCAGGTGCAGGGGGTCATGACCCCCGCCCGCCTCCTTATCCTCCTCCTGGTGCTCCTGCAAGCGAATGATGCCTGGGCCGCTCCGTGCAGAATGCCGGGATTAGGTAGGCAGGCAAGCCATCCCCCAGCCCTGGCAGCGTGGCACAGCACCAGCGCACGTCGGGGTGGCAGCAGGGCTGGGGTCGTGGTTGGGCAGGGCTGGGAGGGCAGCGGGGCTGGGTGAGCCGTGGGCCAGCTCTGTGGGTGTCAGGAGGCAGATGACTCATGGGGAGGTGGAGGGGCCCGCGGCTGCTGCGGGGGCATTTTCCAGGTGAACAGTGGGGCCGGGAGCGGCGCCACAGGGTGAGAAACCATCCCTGGAGCCGGCCCTGTGCCGCCCTGCCCCGCAGCAGCCTTAGCCCAGCCGGCGGGTCTGGGCCGCAGCGGCACCGCAGGAGCACTTCTTCCCCAGGCTGGTCACAGCCGTGCCCAGGGCCATGGCTCTGCCGCTCCCCGGCTGCATCTCGGCTTTCAGCCTCGGGGCTGGCCGACCGTGGGAGATGTCCGCTCAGGAAAACAGAAGCATTCCTGCTCGAGCCCTGCAGTGCTCTCCTTGGGTGAATCCAGGCCCCCATGGGACACACAGCCCCCCGCCCACAGCCCGGGGAGCAGACGGGGCAGCGCTGGTGCAGGCTCTCACCGGCCAGCGGGGCTCTTCTCCACGGGAGGTGTGAATGGTCAGTGTTTCCCTCCGGTGCTTTCCTGTGGGCTGCTTCTGTGCATGGTAGACATCTCCTGGGAAGGAATCCCCGAGGGGCCATATGTTTCTCCATCCGGTCCTTGAGGACGGACGTGCACTTGGCCTGGAAACAGTATCCTGAGAGCTGCCAGGTGCCAGCGAACGGGTCACCCAGGCCCCTCTGCAGCTTTGGAAATCTCCAGCCACGTCTGGGTCCCGCGACAGTACCTGACCCCCTCCAGTCACTGCAGGTCACTGAGAAAGCCGTAGATCACCACATCTCATGGAAACATGCTTGATTACAGCTGTGCCTGCAGCCGACGGCCACCCGACTTCTCTGCTGGATCTTGTCCGGGAGCCTCAGGGCGATCCCACAGGTACGTCGCTTGAATGAGTGAGCATTTCGGTTTTCATAGTCTGTCGATACGAAGTCTGACTTAGTATCTTCTTGGCCGAAGCTCAGACATGCAGAAGAGCTGAGGGGGAATGGGTCAGGCTCAGTGATGTGCCCCGGGGCACTCGGCCTTGCAAAGTGTTCCTTCCCAGCCTCTCCGACCCTGCGCTGCTTCCAGCGCCTGCTGCAAAGCCAGCGGGCTTGTTGGGCTTGAGTTTAGAGCTGGTGTGAGCTCCAGGGAGTCCCGTCTCGCGACAGCTCGGTGCGTGCTTTGTTTCAGAGGGGCCTGGTCCAGGTGCCCAGTGGCTGTGCACAATGCTCCTGCGTGGAAGGGAGAGACGCGTGCCACGGGTCAATCCCGTGTTTGAACTGCATTCGCTGCCGTTCAGGTGGGAAGAACTCTATTGAAATACCTCACGGGAGCTGCTCTGGTGTGTTTGTTTACAGACATGGCTGGAGGTCCTCAAAGAGCAAAGTCTAAAGCCGAAAAGAGAAAATCTTCCCAGCGGTCATCAGAAGTCCTAAAGGAACTCCTGAAGGAATTGGACAAAGCGGCACATGGTGGGCATATCTCACTCTTAAGCACAAGGCTCGGGAAGCCGAGGTTTTAGCTGCCTGTATGGACAAGCCGTAGCCTAGACAGCAGGAAGGGATGGATCAGAGCCTCCCTGCGGTGACACTCAATTTCACGCCTTGCAGGCGCTGGCGAGCTGCAGACAGAGACGGTCCAGAGTCTCTGCTGCCAGGTGTGGTCCAAGCTGAGTGCCAGGGACAGCTGCTGCCCCAGTTAGAGCGTTACTCCTCAGAGCTGCTCTGGGCAGACGGTGGTGTCCAGCTGGCAGGAACTGGCGGTGCTCGCGTCTTGAGCGCGTGAGGAACTTGCCGAGGAGCTGATCCCAGAGAAGCCGTGGGAGGGCCAGCGCCCTCTCTGCAAGTCAACAGAGAGGAGAGTGGCCCTGGGTGGCAGAGAGGATGCGCAGGCAGCTTGGGGCCGCTGGGACCGGCAGAGTTGGCCAGGGCCGGAGCAGCCCCAGCTTCACGGCCTGGTCCAGCCTCGTTGTTCTCCTTGATGTCTGAGGACTCTCGGGGACACCTCGGGCTCAGGGACAGGTGAAAGCTGGACACCCGGCTTGAGGCCGGACACCTAACTTGAAGGCCGCTCAAATGAAGGGCTGTGAATTCAGCCTCGGGTCGTTTACCTGTCTCTTGCCGGTTGTGTTTTAGGTAACTTGGGTGTTTTTCCGCTTCTTTTGAGGGACTGTGGGCTCTCGTGTGCACTGGGAAACCAAAGAGGGTCTCGCGTTTAGATTTTTCTCCATGAAGGACACGTTGTTTGGACTAGTGACTAGGTGCACCCCCAAATTTCCAGGCTTTGTGTCTAAGCGATACTCATGTATTTTGGGAAGTATCGCCTCCTGAAGATACCACGTTGCCCATGAGGAGCGGTTACTTCTATCTCATTCAACTGACCTGCTTTCTTTTGAAAGTGAGGGACTGGGGGCCTGTGGACAAGGAGGCGCTTCAGGAAGGAGGCAGTCAGGCAGCGCCAGTCTCTGATGAAGCAACGAGGGCAATTCAATCAGCAGGCGTGCCAGGTAATTGTCGCCCCTCGGTCATCCAGCGTCCTGAATCAAAATCCCTGGGTGTCTGCAGGCTCTTCCCCTGGTGCCCGCTGCTGCGCATCGTGTCAGCAGCCAAACTATGGAAAAGAAGCCAGGAAGGGCTCTCTGAGGATGACTGTCACCTCTGGGCTGTGGAGGTTATGGCCAGCAGTGTGCGCCTAACCCTCTCTGGATGCGGGGAGATGCTCACCGCCCACCACACCCAGTTCACCCAAGGTTCAGAACTTTGCCATTTTGGGAAGGAGGCCATCTGAGCCAGCCTCAGCAGATGATGGGAAATGCGGCTCTTAATGGAATGTACCTCCTGCAATAGCTGTCCCCCAGAGCTCGCCGTGAGTCCCCCGAGGCACAACAGCGGGGGATCCCTCCTGTGACCTGAGGTCCAAAGGGATGCACTGACAGATGGGGCAGGGCTTAGAGGGAACCTGCACCATCCTTCTGCACCCACTGTGCCTGCGCCATGCTGAGGCTTTACCTTTCTGGGATTTTTGGCAGTGCTGTCCACCCCCGGGGAAGCCCGCCACGCCGGGATGGATGACTTTCTTCCAAAGAATGCAGGTACTGAGCAGTCTTGCAGGGGGCCAGAAGTGGGAGACAACTCCTGAAAACTCGGGGCATGCAAGCGGTGCCCACGCTGAAGAAAAGGCAAAGAGGGAGAGGGAGGTTGGGGTGTCTCCCGAGAGGGCCTGACTCCATCCCTTCGGGGTGTGGGTGCTTGGCTGGGGTGGGAGAGCTGGGGGCGAGAGGAGAAAGAGAGGCTCCAGAGTGCACTGATTTGCGACGGCTGTGGGAGTTCCCTTTGCTTCCACCGAAACCAAGGAGATGACGCAGCCCCAGGGTGTTCCCTCCTTCAGGGATGGTAACAAAGTGCGAAAGAACGTTTGCTGGCAATGTCAGACCTCCTGTGAGACTGCCAGTGGCGTGCAGGACACACTAACGTACGGAATTGTTCCTCCAGGTGTGGATGGCAAGAGAAACACAAATGCTGTGGATCCTAAAGACTTCCAGAAGTATTGGAGAGAAGGCACCATGGCGATCTTCGGCTCTGTGCTGTTTGGGATGGGACTGTGTTGTGCGATCTATTTGTGGAGGGAGAGGAAAAAGTATGTTGTTGCGGGGGAGGAGGTGACAAGCTCCTGAATTAGATGGCTGCTATTAGCCATGAAGCATTTAGAGGTAGGGTGTTCTGGAGTGCCGAGTTAGGTACTGGCCAATGTCCGTCAGGTGATGCCGTAAATCCCAGATGTTCACCTCAGCCAAGGTGTCCCAGCAACTCAGACCGTGGTGAGGAACCTTCCCAGCTATCGTCCCGGCTTTGGAGAAAGAGCTGTCCCATCTGCACCCCAGCGCTGCCAGCGTGCGTGTTCTCAGCAAGGGCAAGGGTTTTGTCTGGGCAGGGGTGTGTATCTCTGCAGACAGGTATTCTGAAGAGAGGATGGAGAGCAGCTCACTGAAGAGGGAGCCCAGGCTGTCCCCTTGTCTGGCGAGGGATGGGCAGGGGAGGCGAGTGCTGGTCCTTGCCAGGCACCCTAAGAAAGGAGTGCAGGAGGCTCTCCCGGCCCTGTGTTGCTGTGCCCAGCTTTGGTCCCCTGGGTCTCCTTCCCGGCACGTGCAGAGCAGCCAGGTCAGGATGGCCAGGGCAGAGAGGAGACGAGCCACGGGCAGGCGAGCGGAGCCCCAGCCCAGGGGTGCGCAGAGCCCTGTATTTCTGCACAGGGCTCCCCATGTGCAGCCAGATGCCCACACCCGCTGGGGCATCCGGCGCTGTCCCGCACCCTCACACCCGCCTAGCACCACAGCCGTGTCAGAGCCTCAGCAGCCTCCTCTCTCCACAGCCGCCTCTCCACAGCTTCAGGAGCCCAGCCCAACACCAGCAGCTACTCCTTGTGCCCGGACAGCCGCACCACCCATCCCAGCACCTCTGAGAGTTGGCCCAAACCCCAGCAGCCATCACCTGTGCCTGGGAAAGCGGCCCACCTGCCACCGAACACCCAGAAACGGGCCCCTGACAGACTGGATATCCACCTGGTCTTCCCGACCCCACCCGAGCCTCCCCCGTTACCGACAGCGGTAGGGATTTGGGATATCAAAAGGCTCCCGACTGACAGCTGAAGGGGTCGACCATTCTGATTTCAAAATAAAGGTGTAGCCATAAATACAGAGCAGTCGCGCTCTTGTCCGTGTCATAACAGCAGCAATGCCAGGAATTCAGCAATTCTGGTCTGAAGTTCCTATCGGGGCAGGCAGGGACAAGGATGCCCATGGTGTCAGCAGGCAGGGAGCTGGGCGTGGGACCCGCCGACGGGCCAGCAAGACCCAGCCTCCCTGGTGGGACTGGCCCACAAAATTCTAAGCCACTGAGGCACCCATGGAGCTCGTTACAGGTCATCATCCCCACCTTGGCTTCCCGTGCCAACACCGCAGCTCTTTGTCTCGGTGAGTGACTGCTGGTGGCCATTATGTATCGTTTAAACCTGCCCCTGCTGCTGCAGCCTCTGGCCTTGCCTTCTCAGCCACTCTCGTGTGAGCTCCGGGCTGTTTGCGGTCCCTGCTCCTGCCCAGGCTTGTCCCAGCCTCAGAAAATCTTGGGAAAAGCGCCTTTTCACCGCGATCATCTGGCTCCGCTGCTGATGCTCCAGCACCGCAGCTCTTTCTCTTGGTGACTGATCGTTGGTGGCAGTTACACCTCATTTAAACCTGCCGCTGCTGCTGCAGGCTCTGGCCTTGCCTCCTCATCCGCTGTCACGTGAGCTCCGGGCTCCTTGCGGGTCCCTGCTGCTGCCCAGGCTTGACCGAGAGAGGCTCCCACCCGACACCACAGCCGACTCAGAGCCTCAGCAGCCTCCTCTCTCCACAGCCGCCTCTCCACAGCTTCAGGAGCCCAGCCCAACACCAGCAGCTCCGCCTCATGCCCGGACAGCCGGAGCACCCATCCCAGCACCTCTGAGAGTCGGCCCCAACCCCAGCAGCCATCACCTGTGCCTGGGAAACTGTCCCACCTGCCAGCGAGCACCCAGGAACCAGCCTCTGAAGGACTGGATATCCGCCTGCTCTTCCCGACCCGACCCGTGTCTCCCCCGCTACCGACAGCGGTAGGGATGTGGGATATCAGAAGACTCCCGACTGACAGCTGAAGGCATCGACCATTCTGATTTCAGCAGAATAAAGGTGTAGCCAGAACTACAGACCAGTTGTGCTGTTGTCCGGATCATAACGGCATGAATGCCAGGACTTCTGCAATTCTGGCCTGAAGTTCATACCGGGCCAGGCAGGGACGAGGATGCCCATAACGAGGTGTCAGCAGGCAGGGAGATGGGCACGGGACCTGCCGACTGGCCAGAGGAGCCCAGCCTCCCAGGTGGGACCAGCCCGCAAAATTCTGAGCCACTGAGGCACCCATGGGGCTCGTCAAGAGGTCATCACCCCCACCTCGGCTTCCCGTGCCAGCACCGCAGCGCTTTGTCTCGGTGAGTGACCATTGGTGGTGCTTACGCCTCGTTTAAACCTGCTGCTTGCTCCCACATTGAAAGTGCCAGGAGGGAAAAGAGGGGCTTCTTCCCGCTGTCTCTGGAAAGTCCCACTCTTCCCTCCTGGCACCTTTGCTGTGGGGGAAATTCTCAGAGGTTTGATGGTTCTGAGCCCGGTTTCACCGCGGTGCAGGTGAAAAAAGAGGGGGGGAGGAGGGAGGGCCCTGCACGCGAGCGGGACAGGATGTGACATCAGAGGGGCGGGGGGATGGCGGGAAAACGGCACTGGGAACGGGAAGGGGAAGAAGGGACATGGTGGTAGTGGCAGGGGTGAGGGGCCGACGACACGGTGACGCCGCGTTAGTGACGAGGTGGGCGAGGGGCTGTGGGTGAGGCTGCACGGTGGGGAGCGGGGGGAGGGCTCGGGCCTGCTACGGAGGTGAACCCGGGCCTGGTCGTGTGGGGACCGGCGCCCAGGGGAGGTCCCAGGCCCTGTTCTGAGGCGACTGAGGCCATGGGGGGGCCCCAGGGCCTCTCCTGAGGTGACAGTGGTTATGGAGAGGCCCCAGCCCCTGTCCTGAGGCAACAGCAGCCGAGGGAAGGCTCTGTCCTCAGGCGACAGCAGCCATGGGGAAGCCCCAGGCACCCTCCTGAGGCGACGGAGATCGAGGAGCGGCCCCGACCCGAAATGACAGTGGCCGAGGGGAGGCCCCAGGCCCCGTCCTGAGGCGACTGAGGCCACGGGGGGGGCCCAGGACCCTTCCTGAGGTGAGAGTGGCCAAGGGGAGGCCCCAGCCCTTGCCCTGACCCGACGGTAGCCGAGTGGAGGCCCCCTCCTGAGGCGACAGTAGCCGTGGGGAGGCCCCAGACCCAGTTCTGAGGTGACAGTGGCCAAGGGGAGGCCCTGCTCCCAGTGCCCGGCCCAGCAGCGTGCCCCCATCCTGGTCCCACATCACCCAGGGCCCAGCCTGGCCCTTTGTTCCTGCGCTGGCCCCCGGGCCCTGCTGGGATGGGGGTGTCCCTGCCCCTGCGCTCCCCTTGGTGAGGGCCCTTCTGCTCACCCAGGGGGGTGTCGGGGCATTGTCCCACCTGGCACAGACCCACCGTCCCCTCAGCTGTGCCCTGTCCTTTGCAGTTGGGCTGGGAGCTCCCAGTGCCGCCAGTTTATCCAGTGTAAATACCCACTGAGGTCTGGGACTGGCTTCAGTCAGCACGGGGGCACCGGGAGCTGCATTTCAGCGTCCCCGGCCTCTCCTCACACCCACCGCTCAGCTCCAGCGGTGACAATAAATGCCCTTTGCCTCTGCCCGCTGTCTGCGTCTGTGGGACGCTGGCTCGAAGGCTCGGCTGCATGTGGCTTTTCACGTGGTGCCTGGTTTTGCCCCAAAAAGGGGGGTTTTGGTGGTGGTGAGGAGGCAGGGGTGAGCGGAGGGCTCTGCCGTGGGGTCGAGGGGAGCCGGGCAGCCCTCCCAGCCCGCCTGGTGTCTCACACCAGGACAGGGTGGGGCAGGGGAAGGTAGAAATGCGGTTGGCAGGGGAGAAACGTTTATGGATTGTGTCAGGAATGGTGTGGCCAGGACTGGGGCAGTGACCGTCCCCCTGTACTGGGCACTGGTGACGCCCCGCCTTGAATATTGTGTTCATTTTGGGGCCCCTCACTCCAAGAAGGACATTGAGGCACCGGAGCGTGTCCAGAGAAGGGCAACGGAGCTGGTGAGGGGTCTGGAGCACAAGTCTGGTGAGGAGTGGCTGAGGGAGCTGGGGGTGTTCAGCCTGGAGAAGAGGAGGCTGAGGGGAGACCTTCTCACTCTCCACAACTCCCTGAAAGGAAGGGGTAGCCAGTGGGGGTCGGTCTCTTCTCTCAAGGAACAGGCGATGGGACAAGAGGAAATGGCCTCGAGTTGCACCAGGGCGGGTTTAGGATGGGAATTAGGAAAAATTTCTGCACCACAAGGGTTGTCAAACATCGTAAGAGGCTGCCCAGGGCAGTGGTGGAATCGCCACCCCTGGAGGGATTTAAAAGCCGGGCAGACGTGGTGCTGAGGGACGTGGGTTAGTGGTGTTTTGGGCAGGGCTGAGTTAATGGTTGGACTTGATGATCTGAAAGGTCTTTTCCAACCTAAACGATTCTCTCATTCCATGATCCAGACAGGATTGTGGGTCCAGCAGCACCAGGGCTGCTCGCCGGGAGTCGCTCGTGCTCCTCGGCTGCCAACCTGCTGCCAAAACCCGACCCAGGTGGATCTAGGGGGAAATCGCTCGGTTTCTGTCCCGTCCATGCAAGCTTTCCTCTCCCATTGTTGCTGCCTCAGATGGTGGTTTCCACTCCGGTGTCCCTCCGAGGAGCTGCTCTGTGTGTCCCCTTCACCGTGTGTCCCCGCGCAATGGTGGCAGGCCACCCAGCTTTACGTCCCATGTCCTTTCAGCCAGTCGCTTCCCCCTCTCTCTCTTTGTCCCCTCCATCTCTGTGGCTGCTGGGGACTGAGGACGGCCACCGCCACCTGCAGAGGGACCCGTGGGTGTCACCAGCCGAGCACCGCATCCCCGCTGTGCCTCCCCAGGCGGTTAACTCACCCCCCTCTCTCTGCCCTTACAGGTTTCCCAGAGGATGGAACTGGCATCGGTGGGGACCAAAGTCCCCTCCTTCCTGTCAGACCTGGGGAAGGCCACGTTGCGGGGCATCTGGAAATGTCCCCGCTGCGGCACTTACAATGGCACCCAAGGCCTCATCCGCAAGAACAAGACCTGCGGCACCGTCTTCCACTACGGCACCCGCAAGCAGCCCAGCATTGACGCCGTCAAGATCATCAGTGGCTTGGACTTACAGGTTTATTCGGTGCGGCAGAGGGACCGGGGACCGGATTACCGGTGCTTTGTGGAGCTGGGGGTCTCGGAGACGGCCATCCAGACGGTGGACGGGACCATCATCACGCAGCCCCCAGCCATGGAGTGAGGGAAAGACTTGGAAGAAAAAGGCAAAACTCATGGGTTGAGATAAAGGCAGTTTAACATTACAGCAAAGAGAAGAAGAAAACAACAACAAGAATACTGAGAGAGGAATATACAAAACATGATTACGATAGCACCGCTCACTGACAGGACCTGGGAAGCCCCAGCCCTGCAAAGTGGCAGCTCCCAGGGCATGGCCCACAGGGGATGGAATACCTGTGTCCCTGCCAGGTCCTGGGGAAATTAACCCTTCCCCCACCGGCACCAGGACAGACAGGTTGCCAGTTTGAAAAGGAGCCAGCTCTCTTAACACCCTCGGGTGGATATTGTCAGGGCCCATTGATGTGTAGGGCTCAGGCTCCTGTAATAGCTTCTATACCAACTCTCCCTGCGTTTGTGTTTACGTCAGCCTGGATTGTTGTTCCCAAGGCCAGCCACCCAACGAAGGGAATTCCCTTTCTTGGGAATAAGCTGGTTTTGTGCTTCCAGGAGAGCATTCTTGAAAAACTCCCAGCACTCGCTTGCTCCTCCGGGGAAGCTTCCCGTGGAATCCCTGCCGTCTGGGCTCTCAGCAAATTGAGCCTTGCTCTTCAAAAATCTGAAATCTCTGCCTTAGTGCTAACCTTCAGGGCGCCCGGCAGGATCCCAGACTCCACAATACTGAGATGACTGCAGCCGAGGCTGTCACTAACTGAGGCGCTACGAGGCAGGTGGGCTTGGTTTGTGAGTAGCACGTCCAGCATCCTCGTTCCTGCTTGGCACATCTTAAAGCGAGAAAGACTGCAGCCACACAGTCTTCCCTTTTTCTCCTTCTTCTGGTTCAAAAGAGTTGAGAAGTTAAGGGAAAGGTTTTTACTTCAAGGTTTCAGGAGCGTGTTCAAGATGTCTTTTGCATACCGTTATTCACTGAACATCCTAAACTAAAAGGAACTGTCAGTTCCCGTGTTCAGTGACCTCTGAGGTTTGCAAGGCGTGCTTGACTGTGTACAGACATGATTTTATCCTGAAAATGAGAAAAAGAGAATGTTTCCCCTGCGCTGGCTGTTCAGGTAAAATGACTTCTAAGATTTTTTTTTTCCTCTTTTGAAAGATATTGCTTTAGGTAAAGGTCTGGGATAAAAATGACTCTATTTCTGTTCTCTCATAGTCTGGGCCTTTTTTTGTCAGTGTCAGGGAAGGACGGAATTCCTTCTTCCCCCGCCCCTCCTCATGAGAGCACTGGAAAGAGAATGAGATACATCTGTTCCTTAGTACCTGCAACAGCAGCTCCTTGGACAATTAGAGAGAAGCCCACCTGTATGCACGCTTTGCACCCGCTGCTTTCATTGTTACACGGGCAGCATGGCTTGTGCTAGCCAGTGCCTAGAGGAAGAACAAGCATCTTTGTAACCTCGCTCTGGAGACCGCTGGTGGCTGAATGAGCGTCTACACTTTAAAGAGCATCACTGACGTTTGATAGACCCCATGCAAGTAGTTACTAAAAGCTCATGTGAGGCGATTGCAGGCTTGCGATGCCTTGATGCCTACCACATTCCCTTTTAGCCAGGACCTTCTTTTGACTCTTCAAAGGTGTCATTATCTCTGACAACATCAGCGGCTAACCACGTAACAGAACTAAAAGAAATTGGCAAGGTTCTTTCAGTTGTGCCCTTTTCTTTATTTCACGTTACTAATAAGCAACGTGAAGGTTTTAGGCTTTGCATCCTCATCCCTTCCCAGTGCTTCTTCTGACTCGGTGTAACACTCCAAAGTTAGGTAAGGTTTCCAGGTTTTCCCTGGAAGACTTTGTGGACAAGTCCACAGGCCTGCCGAGCCCAGCCTTAGGAGCGGACGTGCTGGCCGTGGAGCTGGTGATGTTGGAGGTGTCGGAGGAGAGAAGTCGAGCAGGGTCTGGTTGCTGGGGCACGGCGGGACCTGCGCATCTGAGCACACCCAGCGCATGGACATGTCTGGCATCCACGTGGCCGGGAGAGCAGAACTGACCCCGCACTGCTCTTCCAGACACGTTTCGATAGAGCCCATGGGAATGTGGAGAACTGGTGTACCTGTGGGGTCAGAGATGCTCCATTTGACTCATGAGCAAAAGCAAAAAAAGAGGCACTGGTATTTCAAGCACTCAGTTTTAAGTCCTGTATTTAGGCAACTATCTCTCATCAGAGTCTCACCAGCGACTCCAAGCTTTCAGTCTCTTTCACCGATAGGTTCCTGAAGCAACGCTGGAGAAGACAGGCCTTGTTTGACTCGATTTCTTAATCCAGAAAGCACAAAGGATATCTAACTCTCCCTAAGCATCCTCCTCACCTCAAAGACAGGGAAAGGTATTTTGAAATCGATCCACGCAATATTTCTGTACTGTCGACACAACAGGTGTTCCTTTCTTTTTCAAAATGATGAAATACTGATTTCATGGTTCTCTTGGAAAAGGGCATTTTCAAAGGAGCGGGGTGCTCAATAGATGAGGAAGAATTAAAAGCAAGGTCAACAGTATGGCGGTGTAAAGAGAAATCGGCGAAGCTTTGCAGAGTGTCAACCAATGGGAGGAACACCTTTGGAAAAGGTCTAACTCGTTCTGGCTGAACACAGTGGATCCCATTAAGGCCGACGTGGCGTCTGACTGGCGAGGATCTTCTCCGAGCACGTCAGGTGGCGCAAAGGCCAGAGCACAAGGGCAGTCTTCTCACAACTCTGCTGAGCAGCTGTGACTGAAGTGCAGTAGTTTGCAGGCTCAGTAATTCATTGGCAGCGCCTCTACGTGACGGGGATGCAGCTTTCGCACGTATTTTGCTGTGCACGAGAGGGACTGCCCCAGAGCCCGCGGGCGAAAGGCTTACATGCTGAGTAAAACCGGGCTTTTCTTTAGAGAAGTTTTGTTTTCTGTCTTGTGGCCCATTTGACAAAGCAGCCAAATCTGTCTGCTGTGGGAGTGTTTCATCCAGAATCGCTTCCAAGCCAAAAAGCAGTGTTTTCCAGGTAACGGCGTGGGGACGAGCCTGGGTTGGCCAGTTTTGCCGCGCTGGGACTCTGCAGGTGTCACAGCCGGTCCCGCTGGGGGCGGTGCCCCAGGGCCGTGGCTGCGGTGGGGTATCCAGGCTGTGAGGTCACAGAGCCCCGCTGTGCCACGCCCTCACATGCAGAGCTGTGCCGCGGGCAGTGCTCCGGCAGCGCCAGCAGCGGCAGTGCCAGCAGCGGCAGCAGCGGCAGTGGCAGCAGCAGCAGCAGTGGCAGCAGCGGCAGCAGTGCCAGTAGCGGTAGCAGCGGCGGCAGTGCCAGTAGTGGTAGCAGCAGCGGCAGTGCCAACAGCAGCAGCAGCATGGTGCAGGTGCAGGGGGCCGTGACCCCGGCCCGCCTCCTTATCCTCCTCCTGGTGCTTCTGGAAGCCCATGATGCCTGGGCTGCTCCGTGGAGAGTGCCGGGATTAGGTAGGCGGGCAAGCCGTCCCCCAGCCCTGGCAGCGTGGCGCAGCACCCAGCGCACGTCGGGGTGGCAGCGGGGCTGGGGTCGTGGTGGGGCAGGGCTGGGAGGGCAGTGGTGCCGGGCGAGCCGTGGCCAGCTCTGCGGGTGTCAGAAGGCAGATGCCTCATGGGGAGGTGGCTCTTTTCCACAGAGAAGAGCCGTGGGTGGTGGGGAGGACTCTTCTCCACGGGAGGTGTGAATGTCAGTGTTTCCCTCCGGTGCTTTCCTGTGGGCTGCTTCTGTGCATGGTAGACATCTCCTGGGAAGGAATCCCCGAGGGGCCATATGTTTCTCCATCCGGTCCTTGAGGATGGACGTGCACTTGGCCTGGAAACAGTATCCTGAGAGCTGCCAGGTGCCAGCGAATGGGTCACCCAGGCCCCTCTGCAGCTTTGGAAATCTCCAGCCACGTCTGGGTCCCACGACAGTACCTGACCCCCTCCAGTCACTGCAGGTCACTGAGAAAGCAGTAAATCACCACATCTCATGTGCTTGATTACAGCTGTGCCTGCAGCCGACGGCCACCCGACTTCTCTGCGGGATCTTGTCCGGGAGCCTCAGGGCGATCCCACAGGTGTGTCGCTTGAATGATTGAGCATTTAGGTTTTCATAGTCTGTTGATACGAAGTCTGACTTAATATCTTGTTGGCCGATGCTCAGACGTGCGGAAGAGCTGAGGGGGAATGGGTCAGGCTCAGTGATGTGCCCCGGGTCACTCGGCCTTGCAAAGTGTTCCTTCCCAGCCTCTCCGACCCTGCGCTGCTTCCAGCGCCTGCTGCAAAGCCAGCGGGCTTGTTGGGCTTGAGTTTAGAGCTGGTGTGAGCTCCAGGGAGTCCCGTCTCGCGACAGCTCGGTGCGTGCTTTGTTTCAGAGGGGCCTGGTCCAGGTGCCCAGTGGCTGTGCACAATGCTCCTGCGTGGAAGGGAGAGACGCGTGCCACGGGTCAATCCCGTGTTTGAACTGCATTCGCTGCCGTTCAGGTGGGAAGAACTCTATTGAAATATCTCACGGGAGCTGCTCTGGTGTGTTTGTTTACAGACATGGCTGGAGGCGATGGATACCCAGCTTCCCGGCTGGGTTCCAGGGCTGACGCTCAGGGAGATGGCATGGGTACGTCATGGCTTTTTACGTTGTTTGAGAGCTGCCAGCTGAAAGCCCAAATGAGAGCGAGGCATCTCTTGCGGGTGTGAGAATATAGAACTGCATGGTGTGTGCCCTGTCATTGCGTGATCCCCTTAACGTGTTCTGCTATGATGGAGTGTATGCCAAGGGATGCTGGCAGCTTCCTGTGGGTGTTTGGTTGCAGATGGGGGCGTTTCCAGCTCACCTGGCATTGCAGGGGGGAGGAGTCAGTTTTGACTGACTTCCCTGACAAAGCACTCGCTTTCAGTACTTGATTTGTGAGAAATTCAACTTTCTACTTTCCGTTAAGGTCCTCAAAGAGCACAGTCCAAAGCTGAAATGAGAAAATCTTCCCAGCGGTCATCAGAAGTCCTAAAGGAACTCGTGAAGGATTTGGACAAAGCGGCACATGGTGGGCATATCTCACTCTTAAGCACAAGGCTCGGGAAGCCGAGGTTTTAGCTGCCTGTATGGACAAGCCGTAGCCTAGACAGTAGGAAGGGATGGATCAGAGCCTCCCTGCGGTGACACTCAATTTCACGCCTTGCAGGCGCTGGTGAGCTGCAGACAGAGACGGTCCAGAGTCTCTGCTGCCAGGTGTGGTCCAAGCTGAGTGCCAGGGACAGCTGCTGCCCCAGTTAGAGCGTTGCTCCTCAGAGCTGCTCTGGGCAGATGGTGGTGTCCAGCTGGCAGGAACTGGCGGTGCTCGCGTCTTGAGCGCGTGAGGAACTGGCCGAGGAGCTGATCCCAGAGAAGCCGTGGGAGGGCCAGCGCCCTCTCTGCAAGTCAACAGAGAGGAGAGTGGCCCTGGGTGGCAGAGAGGATGCGCAGGCAGCTTGGGCCGCTGGGACCGGCAGAGTTGGCCGGGGCCGGAGCAGCCCCAGCTTCACAGCCTGGTCCAGCCCCGTTGTTCTCCTTGATGTCTGAGGACTCTCGGGGACACCTCGGGCTCAGGGACAGGTGAAAGCTGGACACCCGGCTTGAGGCCGGACACCTAACTTGAAGGCCGCTCAAATGAAGGGCTGTGAATTCAGCCTCGGGTCGTTTACCTGTCTGTTGCCGGTTTTGTTTTAGGTAACTTGGGTGCGTTTTTCCGGTTCTTTTGGGGGACTGTGGGCTCTTGTGTGCACTGGTACCCGAAAAGTGTCTCGCGCGTGAATTTTTCTCCATGAAGGACACGTTGTTTGGACTAGTGACTAGGTGCACCCCCAAATTCCCAGGCTTTGTGTCTAAGTGATACTCATGAGGAGCGGTTACTTCTATCTCATTCAACTGACCTGCTTTCTTTTGAAAGTGAGGGACTGGGGGCCTGTGGAGAAGGAGGCGCTTCAGGAAGGAGGCAGTCGGGCAGCGCCAGTCTCTGATGAAGCAACGAGGGCAATTCAATCAGCAGGCGTGCCAGGTAATTGTCGCCCCTCGGTCATCCAGCGTCCTGAATCAAAATCCCTGGGTGTCTGCAGGCTCTTCCCCTGGTGCCCGCTGCTGCGCATCGTGTCAGCAGCCAAACTATCGAAAAGAAGCCAGGAAGGGCTCTCTGAGGATGACTGTCACCTCTGGGCTGTGGAGGTTATGGCCAGCAGTGCGCGCCTAACCCTCTCTGGATGCGGGGAGATGCTCACCGCCCACCACACCCAGTTCACCCGAGGTTCAGAACTTTGCCATTTTGGGAAGGAGGCCATCTGAGCCAGCCTCAGCAGATGATGGGAAATGCGGCTCTTAATGGAATGTACCTCCTGCAATAGCTGTCCCCCAGAGCTCGCCGTGAGTCCCCCGAGGCACAACAGCGGGGGATCCCTCCTGTGACCTGAGGTCCAAAGGGATGCACTGACAGATGGGGCACGGCTTAGAGGGAACTTGCACCGTCCTTCTGCACCCACTGTGCGTGGGCCATGCTGAGGCTTTATGTTTCTCTGATTTTTGGCAGTGCTGTCCAACCCCGGGGAAGCCCGCCACGCTGGGATGGATGACGTTCTTCCAAAGAATGCAGGTACTGAGCAGTCTTGCAGGGGGCCAGAAGTGGGAGACAACTCCTGAAAACTCGGGGCATGCAAGTGGTGCCCACGCTGAAGAACAGGCAAAGGGGGAGAGGGAGGTTGGGGTGTCTCCCGAGAGGGCCTGACTCCGTCCCTTCGGGGTGTGGGTGCTTGGCTGGGGTGGGAGAGCTGGGGGCGAGAGGAGAAAGAGAGGCTCCAGAGTGCACTGATTTGCGACGGCTGTGGGAGTTTCCTTTGCTTTCACCGAAACCAAGGAGACGACGCAGCCCCAGGCTGTTCCCTCCTTCAGGGATGGTAACAAAGTGCGAAAGAACGTTTGCTGGCAATGTCAGACCTCCTGTGAGACTGCCAGTGGCGCGCAGGACACACTAACGTACGGAATTGTTCCTCCAGGTGTGGATGGCAAGAGAAACACAAATGCTGTGGATCCTAAAGACTTCCAAAAGTATTGCATAGAAGGCGCCATGGCGATCCTAGGCTCCATGCTCTTTGGGATGGGACTGTGTTGTGCGATCTGTCTGTGGAGGGAGAGGAAAAAGTAAGTTGTCGTTGGGGGAGGTGCCGAACTTCTGTATTAGATGGCTGCTATTAGCCATGAAGCATTTAGAGGTAGGGTGTTCTGGAGTATTCAGGGCCTCAACAGCCTCCTCTCTCCACAGGCGCCTCTCTGCAGCTTCAGAAGCCCAGCCCAACCCCAGCAGCTATTACTAGGACCCGGACAACAGCACCACCCATCCCAGCACCTCTGGGAACTGGCCCCAACCCCAGCAGCCATCACCTGTGCCTGGGAAACTGTCCCGCCTGCAAGGGAGCACCCGGGAACCGGCTCGCGACAGCCCGGACAGCCGCCCGGCCTTCCCAACCCAACGCCTGCCTCCCCCACTGCCCTGCTCGGCCAGACAACCCTTCGGGACCAGGCCAGCGCCCTCCAGCCCCTGCAGGAACTGAAACCACCCGCCTGCCCCCCAAGACCATCGCCCTCGTCGTCCTGCAAGGGTGCCAGGTGGCCTCGACAGCGGTACGGGTTTGGGCTGCCACAACACTCCGGACTGACAGCTGCAGGGGTCGACCATTCTGATTTCAGCAGAATAAAGGCGTAGCCATAAATACAGACCAGTCGTGCCATTGTCCAGTGTCCTGGTTCCAGCGGGGATAGGGTTAATTTTTCCTGGTATTCCATGCCATGTGAGCCATGCCCACCCTGAGCTGCCGGGGAAGGGGGCAGGAAGTCACCGCTTGGAGCGGGCTGGGGCGTCCCGGGTCCGGTAGGTGAGCGGCAGGGAGCGGCGGTTCCGTAATCGTGTTTGTATATGTCTCTATCCGTGTTATTGTTGTTGTTTTTCTTGTTCCCTTTGCTGTTCTGTTAAACTGCCTTTGTCTCAACCCAAGAGTCTTGCCTTTTTCTTCTGATTCTTCCTGTATTGGGAAGGTCCGAGCGAGCGGCACGTGGTTCTTTGTTGCCGTCTGAGGCTAAACCACGACAGTCCTTTTTGGCGCCCAACGTGGGGCTCGAAGGGTTGAGATAGCGACAGAATTCAACTAGAGCTTGAAAAAACAAATTTGTTGTATGCGTTGATTGTATTAGGCAAATAGTCGCTGGTCACCATGTTGCTTGGTTTGTTCTCATGGCTGTGTTATGTGAATTCCTATATGGCTTATGTACTCCTTCCGATGATTTTTGTTACTTCTGGGAGAGGGATGAGGATTATCATTTTGTTGTCCTGTGCAATATCGGCTTATGAGATGATAACATCACTTGTTAGACAGTTACTTTGGGGCTTTTATGTGGTGTTGCTGTCCTGTCCGTACCTTGGGCATTGTCTCTCAGAATTGATTAATAATTACACCCAGTCTGTGGGGGAAACAGGGGGGACACTTTCCCCAGGTCTTTTGCCTCCCTTTTCTCCTTCGGGTCAGGTATGGCAGCTTTTGAGAATTTTGAATATCCTTGGGATACTCAAACCAGCCTGGTCCTATTGCTATGTCTGCTGAATGTGTTCCAGGTCCTGTTTAAGGTTAAACAGCTATTTAAGACTACCACCCGGAGATCTGCTCCGAGGCTGGATAGTCAGGGGTGGCATGGCCTGTGGGAGAACATGGGCAGGTACCTAGAGAACTTCTCACCTCCAATGGTCTGGGACTTCACCCCTGAACAATTACAGGACCCTGATAAAGTGGTAGAACATTTGAAGGGAAAATGCTGTGGCTATTCTAGAGAGGCACAACTCACCACGCTGTGCTGGGCCCTGGCCAGTATCTACCAGGCACTGCTCAGTATTATGCAGCACCCTCAGGGGGAAGAGATGGACACCAGACCAGCAGCCACTGCGGCTACTGCAACCCCTGCGGCAGCCACTGCGGCTACTCCAACCCCTGTGGCAGCCACTGCCGCTGAACCAGGGAACAAACCCGTGCCAGTATCAGTTGCCCCCATACAGAAGAAGAAGTACACGAAGAAATCAGTTCGCTTAGTAAGAGATGATGATGAACCAGGGTCATCATGAGAGCAGGAGGGAGAGGCAGAACCAGAGATAATTACTCGATCCCTATCCTTGAGTGAGCTGCGGGATATGCGAAAAGATTTCAGCCGACTTTCAGGCGAGCACATTGTCACCTGGCTGCTCCGGTGCTGGGATAACGGGGCCAGTAGCCTGGAATCAGAGGGTAGAGAAGCCAGGCAGCTGGGATCCCTGTCTAGGGAAGGCGGTATTGACAAGGCAATTGGGAAGAAGACCCAAGCCCTCAGCCTCTGGAAACGCCTCCTGTCAGGCGTGAGGGAGAGGTACCCCTTCAGTGAGGATGTTGTATGTCAGCCAAGCAAGTGGACTACCATGGAAAGAGGTATCCAGTACCTGAGAGAATTAGCCGTGCGGGAGATGATTTATTATGACTGGGACGATGCAGACTTACCCACAGACCCTGATGAGGTGCAATGCACAAGGCCCATGTGGCGGAAGTTTGTACGGAGCGCACCATCGTCATATGCCAACTCACTGGCAGTAATGGAATGGAAAGGTGAAGAGGGACCAATGGTGGATGAGGTGGCTGGCCGGCTATGGCGATATGAAGAAAGTCTCTCTTCCCCCCTTGTCTCAGCTGTGGAGAAACTGTCGTGGAAGGTCCAGCAACTTGAAGAGAATATCTCCTACTCCCCACCTGCACGGGCCAGCGTCTCAGCTATTAGAAGCAGGCATTTCCCCACTCAAGAGAGAGAGTACAGAGGGTACATACCACGAGGCACCCTGTGGTTCTACCTGCGTGACCACTGAGAGGACATGAGGAAGTGGGATGGACAACCTACTTCGATCCTGTGGACACGGGTACAGGAGTTGCAAGGAAGGACAACCACAAAAGGGGATCCCTCCAGGAAAAGTGCTGCCCCAGTTTCCAGTGGGCCGTTCCCCAGAGAGAGCAGAAGGCCTGATCTTGCTTCTGATCCTCTTGAAGGAACTTCCAAGTCATTTCTGCAAGAAGTGAGTAATGGATACTATGACCAGTATTAGAGGGGCCCTGCCTCCGGCCAGGTGGAGGAAAGGGACAACCGCGTTTATTGGACGGTGTGGATTCGATGGCCTGGCACATCAGACCCACAGGAGTGTAAGGCTCTAGTGGACACAGGTGCACAGTGCACCCTAATACCATCAAGCTATAGAGAGGCAGAACCCATTTGTATTTCTGGGGTGACAGGGGGATCCCAAGAGTTGACTGTGATGGAGGCAGAAGCGAGCCTAACTGGGAATGAGCGGCAAAAGCATCCCATTGTGACTGGCCCAGAGGCTCCATGCATCCTTGGCATAGATTACCTTAGGAGAGGGTATTTTAAGGACCCAAAAGGGTACCGTTGGGCCTTTGGCATAGCTGCCTTGGAGACGGAGGAAGTTAAACAGTTGTCTACCTTGCCTGGTCTCTCTGAGGACCCTTCTGTTGTGGGGTTGTTGAGGGTCGAAGAACAGCAGGTGCCGATTGCTACCACAACGGTGCACCGGCGGCAATATCGCACTAACCGAGACTCTCTGATTCCCATCCATAAACTGATTCGTCAACTAGAGGTGCAAGGGGTGATCAGCAAGACTCGCTCACCCTTTAACAGTCCCATATGGCTGGTGCGAAAATCTAATGGAGAGTGGAGGCTAACTGTAGACTACCGTGGCCTGAATGAAGTCACGCCACCACTGAGCGCTGCCGTGCCGGACATGCTAGAACTCCAGTACGAACTGGAGTCCAAGGCAGCCAAGTGGTATGCCACAATCGATATCGCTAATGCATTCTTCTCGATCCCTTTGGCAGCAGAGTGCAGGCCACAGTTTGCTTTCACTTGGAGGGGCGTCCAATACACCTGGAATCGACTGCCCCAGGGGTGGAAACACAGCCCCACCATTTGCCATGGACTGATGCAGACTGCACTGGAACAGGGTGAAGCTCCAGAACTTCTGCGGTACATTGATGACATCATTGTATGGGGAAACACAGCAGAAGAAGTTTTTGAGAAAGGGAGTAAAATAGTCCAAATCCTTCTGAAAGCTGGTTTTGCCATAAAACGAAGTAAGGTCAAGGGACCTGCGCAGGAGATCCAGTTTTTAGGAATAAAATGGCAAGATGGACGCCGTCAGATTCCAATGGATGTGATCAACAAAATAGCAGCTATGTCTCCACCAACTAGTAAAAAGGAAACACAAGCTTTCTTAGGCATTGTGGGTTTTTGGAGAATGCATATCCCAGATTACAGTCTCACTGTAAGCCCTCTGTATCAAGTAACCCGGAAGAAGAATGATTTTAAAAGGGGTCCTGAGCAACGACAAGCTTTTGAACAAATCAAACAGGAAATAGTCCATGCAGTGGCCCTGGGGCCAGATGCCGCTCACTGCAGTTTCATTGTTATTCCCCATCATTAGTCACTAAGATGAGCACTAGAGCAAAGGAGGAAGTAGAGAAAAGGCAGAAAAGAGAGGAGCAGTATTACGGAGCACAGCAAGAGTATAGTCACCACCACAGGCCCGCTGGCGTCTCGTCGGTCCTTTGGACTTCAACAGCATCCCGTTGATCCGTAGGTCTCAAGTGACGGTGGTGAGGGTCCCAGTTGTGGTCTGGCTTGGCGCTAGTTTATAGTCCCTGTCGGCTCGCAGTTCGATCAATCAGTGTGCAGGTCGTCTTGGCTCGGCCAATCACCGTCTGATGCGGTTGCTGGGTGAGATTTCCCTGCCCCTGTTGCTTGGGCAGCGCTTGACTTAGCACAGTCATCCTGCCACAGTAAATTTGGGGTACCCTTGGTTGGCATGTGGACCACGCAGGCAGCAGCAGGCAAACTTCCAGACATCCAGTTGGTCTGCCAAAAGTCAGACCTTGGGTCTGCGGGCTTTCCTGGTGCCTTCAGCCTCAAAACCACCCTTTCTCACTCGCCCCAGGGCCAGCCTCAAAATTTCCTTTGGTGCCACTTTCTCTGTGAATTGCGTTCACTGACCAAGTAACTTGTGTGCTAACGCTCTCGCCAGAGCTGGACTCCACACCAGCAAACATCTAGAGATTGCTCCCACATTGAAAGTGCCAGGAGGGAAAAGAGGGCCTTCTTCCCACTGTCTCTGGAAAGCCCCACTCTTCCCTCCTGGCACCTTCGCTGTGGGAGAAATTCTCAGAGGTTTGATGGTTTTGAGCCCGGTTCTGGGGAGAGCGTTAGCACAGAGGTTACTGGGGCAATGAAAGCCGTCCCCAGAGAGGGTGAGAAGAAGCAAATCTTTTCCCTCCTGGCTCCTTCGCAGTGGGACGAATCTCTATATACTTGCTCTCTCTGAGCCCAGCTGAGCGGAGAGTGGTAGCACTGAGGTTTTCAAGGCAGTGAAAGCTGTTCCCAGAGACAGAGAGCACAAGCAACACTTCTCCCTCCTGGCACTTCCCATTTTGGAGCAATCTCTAGATGTCTGCAGTTGTAGAGCCCAGCTCAGGGGAGAGCGTTAGCACAGAGGTTACTGGGGCAAGGAAAGCTGTCCCCAGAGAGGGTGAGAAGAAGCAACACTTTTCCCTCCTGGCTCCTTCGCCCGCGGGGTGAGAACAGGCCCGGGTTGTCGGCCCTGGCGCCTTGCCAGGAGCTCCCGCGCCACCCCACGTGATACTGGCCGACCAATAGGAGCGAAGGGGCGTGGCGCCACAGCCGAGTCCCTCGCGGTGGCCGGGGCCGGGCTCACGCGCCGCAGCGCAGGTTAAAAAAGAGGGGGGGAGGAGGGAGGTCCCCGTGCGAGAGCGGGACAGGCAGTGACATCAGAGGGGCGGGGAGGATGGCGGAAAAACGGCACTGGGAACGGGAAGGGGAAGAAGCGACACGGTGGCGGGGGTGAGGGGCCGACGACACGGTGAGGCCGCGTTAGTGACGTCAGCGCGTGGGTCGGGGGTGGGCGAGGGGCTGTGGGTGAGGCTGCACGGTGGGGAGCGGGGGGAGGGCTCGGGCCTGCTATGGAGGTGAATCCGGGCCTGGTCGTGTGGGGACCGGGGCCCAGGGGAGGTCCCAGGCCCTGTTCTGAGGCGACTGAGGCCATGGGGGGGCCGCAGGGCCCCTCCTGAGGTGACAGTGGTTATGGAGAGGCCCCAGCCCCTGTCCTGAGGCGACAGCAGCCGAGGGAAGGCTCTGTCCTCAGGCGACAGCGGCCGTGGGGAGGCCCCAGGCACCCTCCTGAGGCGACGGAGATCGAGGAGAGGCCCCGACCCGAGGTGAGAGTGGCCAAGGGGAGGTCCCAGCCCTTGCTCTGAGCTGACAGTAGCCGAGTGGAGGCCCCCTCCTGAGGCGACAGTAGCCGTGGGGAGGCCCCAGACCCAGTTGTGAGGTGACAGTGGCCAAGGGGAGGCCCTGCTCCCCGGTGCCCAGCCTAGCAGGGTGCCCCCATCCTGGTCTCACATCACCCAGGGCCCAGCCTGGCCCTTTGTTCCTGCGCTGGCCCCCGGGCCCTGCTGGGATGGGGGTGTCCCTGCCCCTGCGTTCCCCTCGGTGAGGGCCCTTCTGCTCACCCAGGGGGGTGTCGGAGCATTGTCCCACCTGGCATAGACCCACCATTCCCTGAGCTGTGCCCTGTCCTTTGCAGTTGGGCCGGGAGTTCCCGCCTCCCAGTGCCGCCAGTTTATCCAGTGTAAATACCCACTGAGGTCTGGGACTAGCTTCAGTCAGCACAGGGGCACCGGGAGCTGCATTTCAGCGTCCCCGGCCTCTCCTTATACCCACTGCTCAGCTCCGGCGGTGACAATAAATGTCCCTTTGCCTCTGTCCGCTGTCTGCGTCTGTGGGAGGCTGGCTCGAAGGCTCGGCTGCATGTGGCTTTTCACACAGTGCCTGGTTTTGCCCCAAAAAAGGGGGTTTTGGTGGTGGTGAGGAGGCAGGGGTGAGCGGAGGGCTCTGCCGTGGGGTCGAGGGGAGCCGGGCAGCCCTCCCAGCCCGCCTGGTGTCTCACACCAGGACAGGGTGGGGCAGGGGAAGGGGGAAATGCGGTTGGCAGGGGAGAAACGTTTATGGATTGTGTCAGGAATGGTGTGGCCAGGACTGGGGCAGTGACCGTCCCCCTGTACTGAGCACTGGTGACGCCCCACCTTGAATATTGTGTTCATTTTGGGGCCCCTCACTCCAAGAAGGACATTGAGGCACCGGAGCGTGTCCAGAGAAGGGCGACGGAGCTGGTGAGGGGTCTGGAGCACAAGTCTGGTGAGGAGTGGCTGAGGGAGCTGGGGGTGTTCAGCCTGGAGAAGAGGAGGCTGAGGGGAGACCTTCTCACTCTCCACAACTCCCTGAAAGGAAGGGGTAGCCAGTGGGGGTCGGTCTCTTCTCCCAAGGAACAGGCGATGGGACAAGAGGAAATGGCCTCGAGTTGCACCAGGGCGGGTTTAGGATGGGAATTAGGAAAAATTTCTGCACCACAAGGGTTGTCAAACATCGTAAGAGGCTGCCCAGGGCAGTGGTGGAATCGCCACCCCTGGAGGGATTTAAAAGCCGCGCAGACGTGGTGCTGAGGGACGTGGGTTAGTGGTGTTTTGGGCAGGGCTGAGTTAATGGTTGGACTTGATGATCTGAAAGGTCTTTTCCAACCTAAACGATTCTCTCATTCCGTGATCCAGACAGGATTGTGGGTCCAGCAGCACCAGGGCTGCTCGCCGGGAGTCGCTCGTGCTCCTCGGCTGCCAACCTGCTGCCAAAACCCGACCCAGGTGGATCTAGGGGGAAATCGCTCGGTTTCTGTCCCGTCCATGCAAGCTTTCCTCTCCCATTGTTGCTGCCTCAGATGGTGGTTTCCACTCCGGTGTCCCTCCGAGGAGCTGCTCTGTGTGTCCCCTCGCCGTGTGTCCCCCCGCAATGGTGGCAGGCCACCCAGCTTTACGTCCCATGTCCTTTCAGCCAGTCGCTTCCCCCTCTCTCTCTTTGTCCCCTCCATCTCTGTGGCTGCTGGGGACTGAGGACGGCCACCGCCACCTGCAGAGGGACCCGTGGGTGTCACCAGCCGAGCACCACATCCCCGCTGTCCCTCCCCAGGCGGTTAAGTCACCCCCCTCTCTCTGCCCTTACAGGTTTCCCAGAGGATGGAACCGGCATCGGTGAGGACCAAAGTCCCCTCCTTCCTGTCAGACCTGGGAAAGGCCACGCTGTGGGGCATCTGGAAATGTCCCCGCTGCGGCACTTACAATGGCACCAGAGGCCTCATCCGCAAGAACAAGACCTGCGGCACCATCTTCCACTACGGCACCCACAAGCAGCCCAGCATTGACGCCGTCAAGATCGTCAGTGGCTTGGACTTACAGGTTTATTCGGTGCGGCAGAGGGACCGGGGACCGGATTACCGGTGCTTTGTGGAGCTGGGGGTCTCGGAGACGGCCATCCAGACGGTGGACGGGACCATCATCACGCAGCCCCCAGCCATGGAGTGAGGGAAAGACTTGGAAGAAAAAGGCAAAACTCATGGGTTGAGATAAAGGCAGTTTAACATTACAGCAGAGAGAAGAAGAAAACAACAACAAGAATACTGAGAGAGGAATATACAAAACATGATTACGATAGCACTGCTCACTGACCGGACCTGGGAAGCCCCAGCCCTGCAAAGTGGCAGCTCCCAGGGCATGGCCCACAGGGGATGGAATACCTGTGTCCCTGCCAGGTCCTGGGGAAATTAACCCTTCCCCCACCGGCACCAGGACAGACAGGTTGCCAGTTTGAAAAGGAGCCAGCTCTCTTAACACCCTCGGGTGGATATTGTCAGGGCCCATTGATGTGTAGGGCTCAGGCTCCTGTAATAGCTTCTATACCAACTCTTCCTGCGTTTGTGTTTACGTCAGCCTGGATTGTTGTTCCCAAGGCCAGCCGCCCAACGAAGGGAATTCCCTTTCTTGGGAATAAGCTGGTTTTGTGCTTCCAGGAGAGCATTCTTGAAAAACTCCCAGCACTCACTTGCTCCTCCGGGGAAGCTTCCCGTGGAATCCCTGCCATCTGGGCTCTCAGGAAGCTGAACCTTCCTGCTTGGCACATCTTAAAGCGAGAAAGACTGCAGCCACACAGTCTTCCCTTTTTCTCCTTCTTCTGGTTCAAAAGAGTTGAGAAGTTAAGGGAAAGGTTTTTACTTCAAGTTTTCAGGAGCGTGTTCAAGATGTCTTTTGCATACCGTTATTCACTGAACATCCTAAACTAAAAGGAACTGTCAGTTCCCGTGTCCAGTGACCTCTGAGGTTTGCAAGGCATGCTTGACTGTGTATAGACATCATTTTATCCTGAAAATGAGAAAAAGAGAATGTTTCCCCTGCGCTGGCTGTTCAGGTAAAATGACTTCTAAGATTTTTTTCTTCCTCTTTTGAAAGATATTGCTTTAGGTAAAGGTCTGGGATAAAAATGACTCTATTTCTGTTCTCTCACAGTCTGGGCCTTTTTTTGTCAGTGTCAGGGAAGGACGGAATTCCTTCTTCCCCCGCCCCTCCTCATGAGAGCACTGGAAAGAGAATGAGATACATCTGTTCCTTAGTACCTGCAACAGCAGCTCCTTGGACAATTAGAGAGAAGCCCACCTGTATGCACGCTTTGCACCCGCTGCTTTCATTGTTACACGGGCAGCATGGCTTGTGCTAGCCAGTGCCTAGAGGAAGAACAAGCATCTTTGTAACCTCGCTCTGGAGACCGCTGGTGGCTGAATGAGCGTCTACACTTTAAAGAGCATCACTGACGTTTGATAGACCCCATGCAAGTAGTTACTAAAAGCCCATGTGTGGCGATTGCAGGCTTGCGATGCCTTGATGCCTACCACATTCCCTTTTAGCCAGGACCTTCTTTTGACTCTTCAAAGGTATCATTATCTCTGACAACATCAGCGGCTAACCACGTAACAGAACTAAAAGAAATTGGCAAGGTTCTTTCAGTTGTGCCCTTTTCTTTATTTCACGTTACTAATAAGGAGCGTGAAGGTTTTAGGCTTTGCATCCTCATCCCTTCCCAGTGCTTCTTCTGACTCGGTGTAACACTCCAAAGTTAGGTAAGGTTTCCAGGTTTTCCCTGGAAGACTTTGTGGACAAGTCCACGGGCCTGCCGAGCCCAGCCTTAGGAGCGGACGCGCTGGCCGTGGAGCTGGTGATGTTGGAGGTATCGGAGGAGAGAAGTCGAGCAGGGTCTGGTTGCTGGGGCACGGCGGGACCTGCGCATCTGAGCACACCCAGCGCATGGACATGTCTGGCATCCACGCGGCCGGGAGAGCAGAAGTGACCCCGCACTGTTCTTCCAGACACGTTTCGATAGAGCCCATGGGAATGTGGAGAACTGGTGTACCTGTGGGGTCAGAGATGCTCCGTTTGACTCATGAGCAAAAGCAAAAAAAGAGGCACTGGTATTTCAAGCACTCAGTTTTAAGTCCTGTATTTAGGCAACTATCTCTCATCAGAGTCTCACCAGCGACTCCAAGCTTTCAGTCTCTTTCACCGATAGGTTCCTGAAGCAACGCTGGAGAAGACAGGCCTTGTTTGACTCGATTTCTTAATCCAGAAAGCACAAAGGATATCTAACTCTCCCTAAGCATCCTCCTCACCTCAAAGACAGGGAAAGGTATTTTGAAATAGATCCACGCAATATTTCTGTACTGTCGACACAACAGGTGTTCCTTTCTTTTTCAAAATGATGAAATACTGATTTCATGGTTCTCTTGGAAAAGGGCATTTTCAAAGGAGCGGGGTGCTCAATAGATGAGGAAGAATTAAAAGCAAGGTCAACAGTATGGCGGTGTAAAGAGAAATCGGCGAAGCTTTGCAGAGTGTCAACCAATGGGAGGAACACCTTTGGAAAAGGTCTAACTCGTTCTGGCTGAGCACAGTGGATCCCATTAAGGCCGACGTGGCGTCTGACTGGCGAGGATCTTCTCCGAGCACGTCAGGTGGCGCAAAGGCCAGAGCACAAGGGCAGTCTTCTCACAACTCTGCTGAGCAGCTGTGACTGAAGTGCAGTAGTTCGCAGGCTCTGTAATTCATTGGCAGCGCCTCTACGTGACGGGGATGCAGCTTTCGCACGTATTTTGCTGTGCACGAGAGGGAACTGCCCCAGAGCCTGCGGGCGAAAGGCTTACATGCTAAGTGAAGCCGGGCTTTTCTTTAGAGAAGTTTTGTTTTCTGTCTTGTGGCCCATTTGACAAAGCAGCCAAGTCTGTCTGCTGTGGGAGTGTTTTGTCCAGAATCGCTTCCAAGCCAAAAAGCAGTGTTTTCCAGGTAACGGTTGGGGACGAGCCTGGGTTGGCCAGTTTTGCCGCGCTGGGACTCTGCAGGTGTCACAGCCGGTCCCGCTGGGGGCGGTGCCCAGGGCCGTGGCTGCGGTGGGGTATCCAGGCTGTGAGGTCACAGAGCCCCGCTGTGCCACGCCCTCACGTGCAGTGCTGTGCCGCGGGCAGTGCTCCGGCTGTGCCAGCAGCGGCAGTGCCAGCAGCGGCAGCAGTGGCAGCAGTGCCAGCAGCGGTCGTAGCAGTGGCGTTGCCAGCAGCGGTAGCAGTGCCAACGTTGTCAGCGGCAGCAGTGCCATCAGTGGCAGTGACAGCAGCAGCAGCGGCAGTGCCCGCAGTGGTAGCAGTAGCAGTGCCAACGTTGTCAGCGGCAGTATTGCCATCAGTGCCGGTGCCAGCAGCAGCGGCAGTGGCGGCATGGTGCAGGTGCAGGGGGTCATGACCCCCGCCCGCCTCCTTATCCTCCTCCTGGTGCTCCTGCAAGCGAATGATGCCTGGGCCGCTCCGTGCAGAATGCCGGGATTAGGTAGGCAGGCAAGCCATCCCCCAGCCCTGGCAGCGTGGCACAGCACCAGCGCACGTCGGGGTGGCAGCAGGGCTGGGGTCGTGGTTGGGCAGGGCTGGGAGGGCAGCAGTGCCGGGTGAGCCGTGGCCAGCTCTGCGGGTGTCAGGAGGCAGATGCCTCACAGGGAGGTGGAGGGGCGCGTGGCTGCTGCGGGGACATTTTCCAGGCAAACAGTGGGGGTGGGAGGGGCGCCACAGGGTGAGAAACCATCCCTGGAGCCGGCCCTGTACCACCCCGCCCCACAGCAGCCTTAGCCCAGCCTGCGGGTCTGGGCCGGAGAGACACCGCAGGAGCACTTCTTCCCCAGGCTGGTCACAGCCGTGCCCAGGGCCATGGCTCTGCCGCTCCCCGGCTGCATCTCGGCTTTCAGCCTCGGGGCTGGCCGACCGTGGGAGATGTCCGCTCAGGAAAACAGAAGCATTCCTGCTCGAGCCCTGCAGTGCTCTCCTTGGGTGAATCCAGGCCCCCATGGGACACACAGCCCCCCGCCCACAGCCCGGGGAGCAGACGGGGCAGCGCTGGTGCAGGCTCTCACCGGCCAGCGGGGCTCTTCTCCACGGGAGGTGTGAATGGTCAGTGTTTCCCTCCGGTGCTTTCCTGTGGGCTGCTTCTGTGCATGGTAGACATCTCCTGGGAAGGAATCCCCGAGGGGCCATATGTTTCCCCATCCGGTCCTTGAGGACGGACGTGCACTTGGCCTGGAAACAGTATCCTGAGAGCTGCCAGGTGCCAGCGAACGGGTCACCCAGGCCCCTCTGCAGCTTTGGAAATCTCCAGCCACGTCTGGGTCCCGCGACAGTACCTGACCCCCTCCAGTCACTGCAGGTCACTGAGAAAGCCGTAGATCACCACATCTCATGGAAACATGCTTGATTACAGCTGTGCCTGCAGCCGACGGCCACCCGACTTCTCTGCCGGATCTTGTCCGGGAGCCTCAGGGCGATCCCACAGGTGTGTCGCTTGAATGAGTGAGCATTTCGGTTTTCATAGTCTGTCGATACGAAGTCTGACTTAGTATCTTCTTGGCCGAAGCTCAGACATGCAGAAGAGCTGAGGGGGAATGGGTCAGGCTCAGTGATGTGCCCCGGGGCACTCGGCCTTGCAAAGTGTTCCTTCCCAGCCTCTCCGACCCTGCGCTGCTTCCAGCGCCTGCTGCAAAGCCAGCGGGCTTGTTGGGCTTGAGTTTAGAGCTGGTGTGAGCTCCAGGGAGTCCCGTCTCGCGACAGCTCGGTGCGTGCTTTGTTTCAGAGGGGCCTGGTCCAGGTGCCCAGTGGCTGTGCACAATGCTCCTGCGTGGAAGGGAGAGACGCGTGCCACGGGTCAATCCCGTGTTTGAACTGCATTCGCTGCCGTTCAGGTGGGAAGAACTCTATTGAAATACCTCACGGGAGCTGCTCTGGTGTGTTTGTTTACAGACATGGCTGGAGGTCCTCAAAGAGCAAAGTCTAAAGCCGAAAAGAGAAAATCTTCCCAGCGGTCATCAGAAGTCCTAAAGGAACTCCTGAAGGAATTGGACAAAGCGGCACATGGTGGGCATATCTCACTCTTAAGCACAAGGCTCGGGAAGCCGAGGTTTTAGCTGCCTGTATGGACAAGCCGTAGCCTAGACAGCAGGAAGGGATGGATCAGAGCCTCCCTGCGGTGACACTCAATTTCACGCCTTGCAGGCGCTGGCGAGCTGCAGACAGAGACGGTCCAGAGTCTCTGCTGCCAGGTGTGGTCCAAGCTGAGTGCCAGGGACAGCTGCTGCCCCAGTTAGAGCGTTACTCCTCAGAGCTGCTCTGGGCAGACGGTGGTGTCCAGCTGGCAGGAACTGGCGGTGCTCGCGTCTTGAGCACGTGAGGAACTTGCCGAGGAGCTGATCCCAGAGAAGCCGTGGGAGGGCCAGCGCCCTCTCTGCAAGTCAACAGAGAGGAGAGTGGCCCTGGGTGGCAGAGAGGATGCGCAGGCAGCTTGGGGCCGCTGGGACCGGCAGAGTTGGCCAGGGCCGGAGCAGCCCCAGCTTCACGGCCTGGTCCAGCCTCGTTGTTCTCCTTGATGTCTGAGGACTCTCGGGGACACCTCGGGCTCAGGGACAGGTGAAAGCTGGACACCCGGCTTGAGGCCGGACACCTAACTTGAAGGCCGCTCAAATGAAGGGCTGTGAATTCAGCCTCGGGTGGTTTAGCTGTCTCTTGCCGGTTGTGTTTTAGGTAACTTGGGTGTTTTTCCGCTTCTTTTGAGGGACTGTGGGCTCTCGTGTGCACTGGGAAACCAAAGAGGGTCTCGCGTTTAGATTTTTCTCCATGAAGGACACGTTGTTTGGACTAGTGACTAGGTGCACCCCCAAATTTCCAGGCTTTGTGTCTAAGCGATACTCATGTATTTTGGGAAGTATCGCCTCCTGAAGATACCACGTTGCCCATGAGGAGCGGTTACTTCTATCTCATTCAACTGACCTGCTTTCTTTTGAAAGTGAGGGACTGGGGGCCTGTGGAGAAGGAGGCGCTTCAGGAAGGAGGCGCATCAGGCAGCGCCAGTCTCTGATGAAGCAACGAGGGCAATTCAATCAGCAGGCGTGCCAGGTAATTGTCGCCCCTCGGTCATCCAGCGTCCTGAATCAAAATCCCTGGGTGTCTGCAGGCTCTTCCCCTGGTGCCCGCTGCTGCGCATCGTGTCAGCAGCCAAACTATCGAAAAGAAGCCAGGAAGGGCTCTCTGAGGATGACTGTCACCTCTGGGCTGTGGAGGTTATGGCCAGCAGTGTGCGCCTAACCCTCTCTGGATGCGGGGAGATGCTCACCGCCCACCACACCCAGTTCACCCGAGGTTCAGAACTTTGCCATTTTGGGAAGGAGGCCATCTGAGCCAGCCTCAGCAGATGATGGGAAATGCGGCTCTTAATGGAATGTACCTCCTGCAATAGCTGTCCCCCAGAGCTCGCCGTGAGTCCCCCGAGGCACAACAGCGGGGGATCCCTCCTGTGACCTGAGGTCCAAAGGGATGCACTGACAGATGGGGCAGGGCTTAGAGGGAACCTGCACCATCCTTCTGCACCCACTGTGCCTGCGCCATGCTGAGGCTTTACCTTTCTGGGATTTTTGGCAGTGCTGTCCACCCCCGGGGAAGCCCGCCACGCCGGGATGGATGACTTTCTTCCAAAGAATGCAGGTACTGAGCAGTCTTGCAGGGGGCCAGAAGTGGGAGACAAGTCCTGAAAACTCGGGGCATGCAAGCGGTGCCCACGCTGAAGAAAAGGCAAAGAGGGAGAGGGAGGTTGGGGTGTCTCCCGAGAGGGCCTGACTCCATCCCTTCGGGGTGTGGGTGCTTGGCTGGGGCGGGAGAGCTGGGGGCGAGAGGAGAAAGAGAGGCTCCAGAGTGCACTGATTTGCGACGACTGTGGGAGTTGCCTCTGCTTCTACCGAAACCAAGGAGACGACGCAGCCCCAGGGTGTTCCCTCCTTCAGGGATGGTAACAAAGTGCGAAAGAACTTTCGCTGGCAATGTCAGACCTCCTGTGAGACTGCCAGTGGCGTGCAGGACACACTAACGTACGGAATTGTTCCTCCAGGTGTGGATGGCAAGAGAAACACAAATGCTGTGGATCCTAAAGACTTCCAGAAGTATTGGAGAGAAGGCGCCATGGCGATCTTCGGCTCTGTGCTGTTTGGGATGGGACTGTGTTGTGCGATCTATTTGTGGAGGGAGAGGAAAAAGTATGTTGTTGCGGGGGAGGAGGTGACAAGCTCCTGAATTAGATGGCTGCTATTAGCCACGAAGCATTTAGAGGTAGGGTGTTCTGGAGTGCCGAGTTAGGTACTGGCCAATGTCCGTCAGGTGATGCCGTAAATCCCAGATGTTCACCTCAGCCAAGGTGTCCCAGCAACTCAGACCGTGGTGAGGAACCTTCCCAGCTATCGTCCCGGCTTTGGAGAAAGAGCTGTCCCATCTGCACCCCAGCGCTGCCAGCGTGCGTGTTCTCAGCAAGGGCAAGGGTTTTGTCTGGGCAGGGGTGTGTATCTCTGCAGACAGGTATTCTGAAGAGAGGATGGAGAGCAGCTCAGTGAAGAGGGAGCCCAGGCTGTCCCCTTGTCTGGCGAGGGGTGGGCAGGGGAGGCGAGTGCTGGTCCTTGCCAGGCACCCTGAGAAAGGAGTGCAGGAGGCTCTCCCGGCCCTGCGTTGCTGTGCCCAGCTTTGGTCCCCTGGGTCTCCTTCCCAGCACATGCAGAGCAGCCAGGTCAGGATGGCCAGGGCGGAGAGGAGACGAGCCACGGGCAGGCGAGCGGAGCCCCAGCCCAGGGGTGCGCAGAGCCCTGTATTTCTGCACAGGGCTCCCCATGTGCAGCCAGATGCCCACACCCGCTGGGGCATCCGGCGCTGTCCCGCACCCTCACACCCGCCTAGCACCACAGCCGTGTCAGAGCCTCAGCAGCCTCCTCTCTCCACAGCCGCCTCTCCACAGCTTCAGGAGCCCAGCCCAACACCAGCAGCTACTCCTTGTGCCCGGACAGCCGCACCACCCATCCCAGCACCTCTGAGAGTTGGCCCAAACCCCAGCAGCCATCACCTGTGCCTGGGAAAGCGGCCCACCTGCCACCGAGCACCCAGAAACGGGCCCCTGACAGACTGGATATCCACCTGGTCTTCCCGACCCCACCCGAGCCTCCCCCGTTACCGACAGCGGTAGGGATTTGGGATATCAAAAGGCTCCCGACTGACAGCTGAAGGGGTCGACCATTCTGATTTCAAAATAAAGGTGTAGCCATAAATACAGAGCAGTCGCGCTCTTGTCCATGTCATAACAGCAGCAATGCCAGGAATTCAGCAATTCTGGTCTGAAGTTCCTATCGGGGCAGGCAGGGACAAGGATGCCCATGGTGTCAGCAGGCAGGGAGCTGGGCGTGGGACCCGCCGACGGGCCAGCAAGACCCAGCCTCCCTGGTGGGACTGGCCCACAAAATTCTAAGCCACTGAGGCACCCATGGAGCTCGTTACAGGTCATCACCCCCACCTTGGCTTCCCGTGCCAACACCGCAGCTCTTTGTCTCGGTGAGTGACTGCTGGTGGCCATTATGTATCGTTTAAACCTGCCCCTGCTGCTGCAGCCTCTGGCCTTGCCTTCTCAGCCACTCTCGTGTGAGCTCCGGGCTGTTTGCGGTCCCTGCTCCTGCCCAGGCTTGTCCCAGCCTCAGAAAATCTTGGGAAAAGCGCCTTTTCACCGCGATCATCTGGCTCCGCTGCTGATGCTCCAGCACCGCAGCTCTTTCTCTTGGTGACTGATCGTTGGTGGCAGTTACACCTCATTTAAACCTGCCGCTGCTGCTGCAGGCTCTGGCCTTGCCTCCTCATCCGCTGTCACGTGAGCTCCGGGCTCCTTGCGGGTCCCTGCTGCTGCCCAGGCTTGACCGAGAGAGGCTCCCACCCGACACCACAGCCGACTCAGAGCCTCAGAAGCCTCCTCTCTCCACAGCCGCCTCTCCACAGCTTCAGGAGCCCAGCCCAACACCAGCAGCTCCGCCTCATGCCCGGACAGCCGGAGCACCCATCCCAGCACCTCTGAGAGTCGGCCCCAACCCCAGCAGCCATCACCTGTGCCTGGGAAACTGTCCCACCTGCCAGCGAGCACCCAGGAACCAGCCTCTGAAGGACTGGATATCCGCCTGGTCTTCCCGACCCGACCCGTGTCTCCCCTGCTACCGACAGCGGTAGGCATTTGGGATAGCAGAAGACTCCCGACTGACAGCTGAAGGCATCGACCATTCTGATTTCAGCAGAATAAAGGTGTAGCCAGAACTACAGACCAGTTGTGCTGTTGTCCGGATCATAACGGCATGAATGCCAGGACTTCTGCAATTCTGGCCTGAAGTTCATACCGGGCCAGGCAGGGACGAGGATGCCCATAACGAGGTGTCAGCAGGCAGGGAGATGGGCACGGGACCTGCCGACTGGCCAGAGGAGCCCAGCCTCCCAGGTGGGACCAGCCCGCAAAATTCTGAGCCACTGAGGCACCCATGGGGCTCGTCAAGAGGTCATCACCCCCACCTCGGCTTCCCGTGCCAGCACCGCAGCGCTTTGTCTCGGTGAGTGACCATTGGTGGCGCTTACGCCTCGTTTAAACCTGCTGCTTGCTCCCACATTGAAAGTGCCAGGAGGGAAAAGAGGGGCTTCTTCCCGCTGTCTCTGGAAAGTCCCACTCTTCCCTCCTGGCACCTTTGCTGTGGGGGAAATTCTCAGAGTTTTGATGGTTCTGAGCCCGGTTTCACCGCGGTGCAGGTGAAAAAAGAGGGGGGGAGGAGGGAGGGCCCTGCACGCGAGCGGGACAGGATGTGACATCAGAGGGGCGGGGGGATGGCGGGAAAACGGCACTGGGAACGGGAAGGGGAAGAAGGGACATGGTGGTAGTGGCAGGGGTGAGGGGCCGACGACACGGTGACGCCGCGTTAGTGACGAGGTGGGCGAGGGGCTGTGGGTGAGGCTGCACGGTGGGGAGCGGGGGGAGGGCTCGGGCCTGCTACGGAGGTGAACCCGGGCCTGGTCGTGTGGGGACCGGCGCCCAGGGGAGGTCCCAGGCCCTGTTCTGAGGCGACTGAGGCCATGGGGGGGCCCCAGGGCCTCTCCTGAGGTGACAGTGGTTATGGAGAGGCCCCAGCCCCTGTCCTGAGGCAACAGCAGCCGAGGGAAGGCTCTGTCCTCAGGCGACAGCAGCCATGGGGAAGCCCCAGGCACCCTCCTGAGGCGACGGAGATCGAGGAGCGGCCCCGACCCGAAATGACAGTGGCCGAGGGGAGGCCCCAGGCCCCGTCCTGAGGCGACTGAGGCCACGGGGGGGGCCCAGGACCCTTCCTGAGGTGAGAGTGGCCAAGGGGAGGCCCCAGCCCTTGCCCTGACCCGACGGTAGCCGAGTGGAGGCCCCCTCCTGAGGCGACAGTAGCCGTGGGGAGGCCCCAGACCCAGTTCTGAGGTGACAGTGGCCAAGGGGAGGCCCTGCTCCCAGTGCCCGGCCCAGCAGCGTGCCCCCATCCTGGTCCCACATCACCCAGGGCCCAACCTGGCCCTTCATTCCTGCGCTGGCCCCCGGGCCCTGCTGGGATGGGGGTGTCCCTGCCCCTGCGCTCCCCTTGGTGAGGGCCCTTCTGCTCACCCAGGGGGGTGTCGGGGCATTGTCCCACCTGGCACAGACCCACCGTCCCCTCAGCTGTGCCCTGTCCTTTGCAGTTGGGCTGGGAGCTCCCAGTGCCGCCAGTTTATTCAGTGTAAATACCCACTGAGGTCTGGGACTGGCTTCAGTCAGCACGGGGGCACCGGGAGCTGCATTTCAGCGTCCCCGGCCTCTCCTCACACCCACCGCTCAGCTCCAGCGGTGACAATAAATGCCCTTTGCCTCTGCCCGCTGTCTGCGTCTGTGGGACGCTGGCTCGAAGGCTCGGCTGCATGTGGCTTTTCATGTGGTGCCTGGTTTTGCCCCAAAAAGGGGGGTTTTGGTGGTGGTGAGGAGGCAGGGGTGAGCGGAGGGCTCTGCCGTGGGGTCGAGGGGAGCCGGGCAGCCCTCCCAGCCCGCCTGGTGTCTCACACCAGGACAGGGTGGGGCAGGGGAAGGGGGAAATGCGGTTGGCAGGGGAGAAACGTTTATGGATTGTGTCAGGAATGGTGTGGCCAGGACTGGGGCAGTGACCGTCCCCCTGTACTGGGCACTGGTGACGCCCCGCCTTGAATATTGTGTTCATTTTGGGGCCCCTCACTCCAAGAAGGACATTGAGGCACCGGAGCGTGTCCAGAGAAGGGCAACGGAGCTGGTGAGGGGTCTGGAGCACAAGTCTGGTGAGGAGTGGCTGAGGGAGCTGGGGGTGTTCAGCCTGGAGAAGAGGAGGCTGAGGGGAGACCTTCTCACTCTCCACAACTCCCTGAAAGGAAGGGGTAGCCAGTGGGGGTCGGTCTCTTCTCCCAAGGAACAGGCGATGGGACAAGAGGAAATGGCCTCGAGTTGCACCAGGGCGGGTTTAGGATGGGAATTAGGAAAAATTTCTGCACCACAAGGGTTGTCAAACATCGTAAGAGGCTGCCCAGGGCAGTGGTGGAATCGCCACCCCTGGAGGGATTTAAAAGCCGGGCAGACGTGGTGCTGAGGGACGTGGGTTAGTGGTGTTTTGGGCAGGGCTGAGTTAATGGTTGGACTTGATGATCTGAAAGGTCTTTTCCAACCTAAACGATTCTCTCATTCCATGATCCAGACAGGATTGTGGGTCCAGCAGCACCAGGGCTGCTCGCCGGGAGTCGCTCGTGCTCCTCGGCTGCCAACCTGCTGCCAAAACCCGACCCAGGTGGATCTAGGGGGAAATCGCTCGGTTTCTGTCCCGTCCATGCAAGCTTTCCTCTCCCATTGTTGCTGCCTCAGATGGTGGTTTCCACTCCGGTGTCCCTCCGAGGAGCTGCTCTGTGTGTCCCCTTCACCGTGTGTCCCCGCGCAATGGTGGCAGGCCACCCAGCTTTACGTCCCATGTCCTTTCAGCCAGTCGCTTCCCCCTCTCTCTCTTTGTCCCCTCCATCTCTGTGGCTGCTGGGGACTGAGGACGGCCACCGCCACCTGCAGAGGGACCCGTGGGTGTCACCAGCCGAGCACCGCATCCCCGCTGTGCCTCCCCAGGCGGTTAACTCACCCCCCTCTCTCTGCCCTTACAGGTTTCCCAGAGGATGGAACCGGCATCGGTGGGGACCAAAGTCCCCTCCTTCCTGTCAGACCTGGGGAAGGCCACGTTGCGGGGCATCTGGAAATGTCCCCGCTGCGGCACTTACAATGGCACCAGAGGCCTCATCCGCAAGAACAAGACCTGCGGCACCGTCTTCCACTACGGCACCCGCAAGCAGCCCAGCATTGACGCCGTCAAGATCATCAGTGGCTTGGACTTACAGGTTTATTCGGTGCGGCAGAGGGACCGGGGACCGGATTACCGGTGCTTTGTGGAGCTGGGGGTCTCGGAGACGGCCATCCAGACGGTGGACGGGACCATCATCACGCAGCCCCCAGCCATGGAGTGAGGGAAAGACTTGGAAGAAAAAGGCAAAACTCATGGGTTGAGATAAAGGCAGTTTAACATTACAGCAAAGAGAAGAAGAAAACAACAACAAGAATACTGAGAGAGGAATATACAAAACATGATTACGATAGCACCGCTCACTGACAGGACCTGGGAAGCCCCAGCCCTGCAAAGTGGCAGCTCCCAGGGCATGGCCCACAGGGGATGGAATACCTGTGTCCCTGCCAGGTCCTGGGGAAATTAACCCTTCCCCCACCGGCACCAGGACAGACAGGTTGCCAGTTTGAAAAGGAGCCAGCTCTCTTAACACCCTCGGGTGGATATTGTCAGGGCCCATTGATGTGTAGGGCTCAGGCTCCTGTAATAGCTTCTATACCAACTCTCCCTGCGTTTGTGTTTACGTCAGCCTGGATTGTTGTTCCCAAGGCCAGCCACCCAACGAAGGGAATTCCCTTTCTTGGGAATAAGCTGGTTTTGTGCTTCCAGGAGAGCATTCTTGAAAAACTCCCAGCACTCGCTTGCTCCTCCGGGGAAGCTTCCCGTGGAATCCCTGCCGTCTGGGCTCTCAGCAAATTGAGCCTTGCTCTTCAAAAATCTGAAATCTCTGCCTTAGTGCTAACCTTCAGGGCGCCCGGCAGGATCCCAGACTCCACAATACTGAGATGACTGCAGCCGAGGCTGTCACTAACTGAGGCGCTACGAGGCAGGTGGGCTTGGTTTGTGAGTAGCACGTCCAGCATCCTCGTTCCTGCTTGGCACATCTTAAAGCGAGAAAGACTGCAGCCACACAGTCTTCCCTTTTTCTCCTTCTTCTGGTTCAAAAGAGTTGAGAAGTTAAGGGAAAGGTTTTTACTTCAAGGTTTCAGGAGCGTGTTCAAGATGTCTTTTGCATACCGTTATTCACTGAACATCCTAAACTAAAAGGAACTGTCAGTTCCCGTGTTCAGTGACCTCTGAGGTTTGCAAGGCGTGCTTGACTGTGTACAGACATGATTTTATCCTGAAAATGAGAAAAAGAGAATGTTTCCCCTGCGCTGGCTGTTCAGGTAAAATGACTTCTAAGATTTTTTTTTTCCTCTTTTGAAAGATATTGCTTTAGGTAAAGGTCTGGGATAAAAATGACTCTATTTCTGTTCTCTCATAGTCTGGGCCTTTTTTTGTCAGTGTCAGGGAAGGACGGAATTCCTTCTTCCCCCGCCCCTCCTCATGAGAGCACTGGAAAGAGAATGAGATACATCTGTTCCTTAGTACCTGCAACAGCAGCTCCTTGGACAATTAGAGAGAAGCCCACCTGTATGCACGCTTTGCACCCGCTGCTTTCATTGTTACACGGGCAGCATGGCTTGTGCTAGCCAGTGCCTAGAGGAAGAACAAGCATCTTTGTAACCTCGCTCTGGAGACCGCTGGTGGCTGAATGAGCGTCTACACTTTAAAGAGCATCACTGACGTTTGATAGACCCCATGCAAGTAGTTACTAAAAGCTCATGTGAGGCGATTGCAGGCTTGCGATGCCTTGATGCCTACCACATTCCCTTTTAGCCAGGACCTTCTTTTGACTCTTCAAAGGTGTCATTATCTCTGACAACATCAGCGGCTAACCACGTAACAGAACTAAAAGAAATTGGCAAGGTTCTTTCAGTTGTGCCCTTTTCTTTATTTCACGTTACTAATAAGGAGCGTGAAGGTTTTAGGCTTTGCATCCTCATCCCTTCCCAGTGCTTCTTCTGACTCGGTGTAACACTCCAAAGTTAGGTAAGGTTTCCAGGTTTTCCCTGGAAGACTTTGTGGACAAGTCCACAGGCCTGCCGAGCCCAGCCTTAGGAGCGGACGCGCTGGCCGTGGAGCTGGTGATGTTGGAGGTGTCGGAGGAGAGAAGTCGAGCAGGGTCTGGTTGCTGGGGCACGGCAGGACCTGCGCATCTGAGCACACCCAGCGCATGGACATGTCTGGCATCCACGCGGCCGGGAGAGCAGAACTGACCCCGCACTGGTCTTCCAGACACGTTTCGATAGAGCCCATGGGAATGTGGAGAACTGGTGTACCTGTGGGGTCAGAGATGCTCCGTTTGACTCATGAGCAAAAGCAAAAAAAGAGGCACTGGTATTTCAAGCACTCAGTTTTAAGTCCTGTATTTAGGCAACTATCTCTCATCAGAGTCTCACCAGCGACTCCAAGCTTTCAGTCTCTTTCACCGATAGGTTCCTGAAGCAACGCTGGAGAAGACAGGCCTTGTTTGACTCGATTTCTTAATCCAGAAAGCACAAAGGATATCTAACTCTCCCTAAGCATCCTCCTCACCTCAAAGACAGGGAAAGGTATTTTGAAATAGATCCACGCAATATTTCTGTACTGTCGACACAACAGGTGTTCCTTTCTTTTTCAAAATGATGAAATACTGATTTCATGGTTCTCTTGGAAAAGGGCATTTTCAAAGGAGCGGGGTGCTCAATAGATGAGGAAGAATTAAAAGCAAGGTCAACAGTATGGCGGTGTAAAGAGAAATCGGCGAAGCTTTGCAGAGTGTCAACCAATGGGAGGAACACCTTTGGAAAAGGTCTAACTCGTTCTGGCTGAACACAGTGGATCCCATTAAGGCCGACGTGGCGTCTGACTGGCGAGGATCTTCTCCGAGCACGTCAGGTGGCGCAAAGGCCAGAGCACAAGGGCAGTCTTCTCACAACTCTGCTGAGCAGCTGTGACTAAAGTGCAGTAGTTCGCAGGCTCTGTAATTCATTGGCAGCGCCTCTACGTGACGGGGATGCAGCTTTCGCACGTATTTTGCTGTGCACGAGAGGGAACTGCCCCAGAGCCTGCGGGCGAAAGGCTTACATGCTAAGTGAAGCCGGGCTTTTCTTTAGAGAAGTTTTGTTTTCTGTCTTGTGGCCCATTTGACAAAGCAGCCAAGTCTGTCTGCTGTGGGAGTGTTTTGTCCAGAATCGCTTCCAAGCCAAAAAGCAGTGTTTTCCAGGTAACGGTTGGGGACGAGCCTGGGTTGGCCAGTTTTGCCGCGCTGGGACTCTGCAGGTGTCACAGCCGGTCCCGCTGGGGGCGGTGCCCAGGGCCGTGGCTGCGGTGGGGTAGCCAGGCTGTGAGGTCACAGAGCCCCGCTGTGCCACGCCCTCACGTGCAGTGCTGTGCCGCGGGCAGTGCTCCGGCTGTGCCAGCAGCGGCAGTGCCAGCAGCGGCAGCAGTGGCAGCAGTGCCAGCAGCGGTCGTAGCAGTGGCGTTGCCAGCAGCGGTAGCAGTGCCAACGTTGTCAGCGGCAGCAGTGCCATCAGTGGCAGTGACAGCAGCAGCAGCGGCAGTGCCCGCAGTGGTAGCAGTAGCAGTGCCAACGTTGTCAGCGGCAGTATTGCCATCAGTGCCGGTGCCAGCAGCAGCGGCAGTGGCGGCATGGTGCAGGTGCAGGGGGTCATGACCCCCGCCCGCCTCCTTATCCTCCTCCTGGTGCTCCTGCAAGCGAATGATGCCTGGGCCGCTCCGTGCAGAATGCCGGGATTAGGTAGGCAGGCAAGCCATCCCCCAGCCCTGGCAGCGTGGCACAGCACCAGCGCACGTCGGGGTGGCAGCAGGGCTGGGGTCGTGGTTGGGCAGGGCTGGGAGGGCAGCGGGGCTGGGTGAGCCGTGGGCCAGCTCTGTGGGTGTCAGGAGGCAGATGACTCATGGGGAGGTGGAGGGGCCCGCGGCTGCTGCGGGGGCATTTTCCAGGTGAACAGTGGGGCCGGGAGCGGCGCCACAGGGTGAGAAACCATCCCTGGAGCCGGCCCTGTGCCGCCCTGCCCCGCAGCAGCCTTAGCCCAGCCGGCGGGTCTGGGCCGCAGCGGCACCGCAGGAGCACTTCTTCCCCAGGCTGGTCACAGCCGTGCCCAGGGCCATGGCTCTGCCGCTCCCCGGCTGCATCTCGGCTTTCAGCCTCGGGGCTGGCCGACCGTGGGAGATGTCCGCTCAGGAAAACAGAAGCATTCCTGCTCGAGCCCTGCAGTGCTCTCCTTGGGTGAATCCAGGCCCCCATGGGACACACAGCCCCCCGCCCACAGCCCGGGGAGCAGACGGGGCAGCGCTGGTGCAGGCTCTCACCGGCCAGCGGGGCTCTTCTCCACGGGAGGTGTGAATGGTCAGTGTTTCCCTCCGGTGCTTTCCTGTGGGCTGCTTCTGTGCATGGTAGACATCTCCTGGGAAGGAATCCCCGAGGGGCCATATGTTTCTCCATCCGGTCCTTGAGGACGGACGTGCACTTGGCCTGGAAACAGTATCCTGAGAGCTGCCAGGTGCCAGCGAACGGGTCACCCAGGCCCCTCTGCAGCTTTGGAAATCTCCAGCCACGTCTGGGTCCCGCGACAGTACCTGACCCCCTCCAGTCACTGCAGGTCACTGAGAAAGCCGTAGATCACCACATCTCATGGAAACATGCTTGATTACAGCTGTGCCTGCAGCCGACGGCCACCCGACTTCTCTGCTGGATCTTGTCCGGGAGCCTCAGGGCGATCCCACAGGTACGTCGCTTGAATGAGTGAGCATTTCGGTTTTCATAGTCTGTCGATACGAAGTCTGACTTAGTATCTTCTTGGCCGAAGCTCAGACATGCAGAAGAGCTGAGGGGGAATGGGTCAGGCTCAGTGATGTGCCCCGGGGCACTCGGCCTTGCAAAGTGTTCCTTCCCAGCCTCTCCGACCCTGCGCTGCTTCCAGCGCCTGCTGCAAAGCCAGCGGGCTTGTTGGGCTTGAGTTTAGAGCTGGTGTGAGCTCCAGGGAGTCCCGTCTCGCGACAGCTCGGTGCGTGCTTTGTTTCAGAGGGGCCTGGTCCAGGTGCCCAGTGGCTGTGCACAATGCTCCTGCGTGGAAGGGAGAGACGCGTGCCACGGGTCAATCCCGTGTTTGAACTGCATTCGCTGCCGTTCAGGTGGGAAGAACTCTATTGAAATACCTCACGGGAGCTGCTCTGGTGTGTTTGTTTACAGACATGGCTGGAGGTCCTCAAAGAGCAAAGTCTAAAGCCGAAAAGAGAAAATCTTCCCAGCGGTCATCAGAAGTCCTAAAGGAACTCCTGAAGGAATTGGACAAAGCGGCACATGGTGGGCATATCTCACTCTTAAGCACAAGGCTCGGGAAGCCGAGGTTTTAGCTGCCTGTATGGACAAGCCGTAGCCTAGACAGTAGGAAGGGATGGATCAGAGCCTCCCTGCGGTTACACTCAATTTCACGCCTTGCAGGCGCTGGCGAGCTGCAGACAGAGACGGTCCAGAGTCTCTGCTGCCAGGTGTGGTCCAAGCTGAGTGCCAGGGACAGCTGCTGCCCCAGTTAGAGCGTTACTCCTCAGAGCTGCTCTGGGCAGACGGTGGTGTCCAGCTGGCAGGAACTGGCGGTGCTCGCGTCTTGAGCGCGTGAGGAACTTGCCGAGGAGCTGATCCCAGAGAAGCCGTGGGAGGGCCAGCGCCCTCTCTGCAAGTCAACAGAGAGGAGAGTGGCCCTGGGTGGCAGAGAGGATGCGCAGGCAGCTTGGGGCCGCTGGGACCGGCAGAGTTGGCCAGGGCCGGAGCAGCCCCAGCTTCACGGCCTGGTCCAGCCTCGTTGTTCTCCTTGATGTCTGAGGACTCTCGGGGACACCTCGGGCTCAGGGACAGGTGAAAGCTGGACACCCGGCTTGAGGCCGGACACCTAACTTGAAGGCCGCTCAAATGAAGGGCTGTGAATTCAGCCTCGGGTGGTTTAGCTGTCTCTTGCCGGTTGTGTTTTAGGTAACTTGGGTGTTTTTCCGCTTCTTTTGAGGGACTGTGGGCTCTCGTGTGCACTGGGAAACCAAAGAGGGTCTCGCGTTTAGATTTTTCTCCATGAAGGACACGTTGTTTGGACTAGTGACTAGGTGCACCCCCAAATTTCCAGGCTTTGTGTCTAAGCGATACTCATGTATTTTGGGAAGTATCGCCTCCTGAAGATACCACGTTGCCCATGAGGAGCGGTTACTTCTATCTCATTCAACTGACCTGCTTTCTTTTGAAAGTGAGGGACTGGGGGCCTGTGGACAAGGAGGCGCTTCAGGAAGGAGGCAGTCAGGCAGCGCCAGTCTCTGATGAAGCAACGAGGGCAATTCAATCAGCAGGCGTGCCAGGTAATTGTCGCCCCTCGGTCATCCAGCGTCCTGAATCAAAATCCCTGGGTGTCTGCAGGCTCTTCCCCTGGTGCCCGCTGCTGCGCATCGTGTCAGCAGCCAAACTATCGAAAAGAAGCCAGGAAGGGCTCTCTGAGGATGACTGTCACCTCTGGGCTGTGGAGGTTATGGCCAGCAGTGCGCGCCTAACCCTCTCTGGATGCGGGGAGATGCTCACCGCCCACCACACCCAGTTCACCCAAGGTTCAGAACTTTGCCATTTTGGGAAGGAGGCCATCTGAGCCAGCCTCAGCAGATGATGGGAAATGCGGCTCTTAATGGAATGTACCTCCCGCAATAGCCGCCCCCCAGAGCTCGCCGTGAGTCCCCCGAGGCACAACAGCGGGGGATCCCTCCTGTGACCTGAGGTCCAAAGGGATGCACTGACAGATGGGGCAGGGCTTAGAGGGAACCTGCACCATCCTTCTGCACCCACTGTGCCTGCGCCATGCTGAGGCTTTACCTTTCTGGGATTTTTGGCAGTGCTGTCCACCCCCGGGGAAGCCCGCCACGCCGGGATGGATGACTTTCTTCCAAAGAATGCAGGTACTGAGCAGTCTTGCAGGGGGCCAGAAGTGGGAGACAACTCCTGAAAACTCGGGGCATGCAAGCGGTGCCCACGCTGAAGAAAAGGCAAAGAGGGAGAGGGAGGTTGGGGTGTCTCCCGAGAGGGCCTGACTCCATCCCTTCGGGGTGTGGGTGCTTGGCTGGGGTGGGAGAGCTGGGGGCGAGAGGAGAAAGAGAGGCTCCAGAGTGCACTGATTTGCGACGGCTGTGGGAGTTCCCTTTGCTTCCACCGAAACCAAGGAGATGACGCAGCCCCAGGGTGTTCCCTCCTTCAGGGATGGTAACAAAGTGCGAAAGAACGTTTGCTGGCAATGTCAGACCTCCTGTGAGACTGCCAGTGGCGTGCAGGACACACTAACGTACGGAATTGTTCCTCCAGGTGTGGATGGCAAGAGAAACACAAATGCTGTGGATCCTAAAGACTTCCAGAAGTATTGGAGAGAAGGCGCCATGGCGATCTTCGGCTCTGTGCTGTTTGGGATGGGACTGTGTTGTGCGATCTATTTGTGGAGGGAGAGGAAAAAGTATGTTGTTGCGGGGGAGGAGGTGACAAGCTCCTGAATTAGATGGCTGCTATTAGCCATGAAGCATTTAGAGGTAGGGTGTTCTGGAGTGCCGAGTTAGGTACTGGCCAATGTCCGTCAGGTGATGCCGTAAATCCCAGATGTTCACCTCAGCCAAGGTGTCCCAGCAACTCAGACCGTGGTGAGGAACCTTCCCAGCTATCGTCCCGGCTTTGGAGAAAGAGCTGTCCCATCTGCACCCCAGCGCTGCCAGCGTGCGTGTTCTCAGCAAGGGCAAGGGTTTTGTCTGGGCAGGGGTGTGTATCTCTGCAGACAGGTATTCTGAAGAGAGGATGGAGAGCAGCTCAGTGAAGAGGGAGCCCAGGCTGTCCCCTTGTCTGGCGAGGGATGGGCAGGGGAGGCGAGTGCTGGTCCTTGCCAGGCACCCTAAGAAAGGAGTGCAGGAGGCTCTCCCGGCCCTGTGTTGCTGTGCCCAGCTTTGGTCCCCTGGGTCTCCTTCCCGGCACGTGCAGAGCAGCCAGGTCAGGATGGCCAGGGCAGAGAGGAGACGAGCCACGGGCAGGCGAGCGGAGCCCCAGCCCAGGGGTGCGCAGAGCCCTGTATTTCTGCACAGGGCTCCCCATGTGCAGCCAGATGCCCACACCCGCTGGGGCATCCGGCGCTGTCCCGCACCCTCACACCCGCCTAGCACCACAGCCGTGTCAGAGCCTCAGCAGCCTCCTCTCTCCACAGCCGCCTCTCCACAGCTTCAGGAGCCCAGCCCAACACCAGCAGCTACTCCTTGTGCCCGGACAGCCGCACCACCCATCCCAGCACCTCTGAGAGTTGGCCCAAACCCCAGCAGCCATCACCTGTGCCTGGGAAAGCGGCCCACCTGCCACCGAACACCCAGAAACGGGCCCCTGACAGACTGGATATCCACCTGGTCTTCCCGACCCCACCCGAGCCTCCCCCGTTACCGACAGCGGTAGGGATTTGGGATATCAAAAGGCTCCCGACTGACAGCTGAAGGGGTCGACCATTCTGATTTCAAAATAAAGGTGTAGCCATAAATACAGAGCAGTCGCGCTCTTGTCCGTGTCATAACAGCAGCAATGCCAGGAATTCAGCAATTCTGGTCTGAAGTTCCTATCGGGGCAGGCAGGGACAAGGATGCCCATGGTGTCAGCAGGCAGGGAGCTGGGCGTGGGACCCGCCGACGGGCCAGCAAGACCCAGCCTCCCTGGTGGGACTGGCCCACAAAATTCTAAGCCACTGAGGCACCCATGGAGCTCGTTACAGGTCATCATCCCCACCTTGGCTTCCCGTGCCAACACCGCAGCTCTTTGTCTCGGTGAGTGACTGCTGGTGGCCATTATGTATCGTTTAAACCTGCCCCTGCTGCTGCAGCCTCTGGCCTTGCCTTCTCAGCCACTCTCGTGTGAGCTCCGGGCTGTTTGCGGTCCCTGCTCCTGCCCAGGCTTGTCCCAGCCTCAGAAAATCTTGGGAAAAGCGCCTTTTCACCGCGATCATCTGGCTCCGCTGCTGATGCTCCAGCACCGCAGCTCTTTCTCTTGGTGACTGATCGTTGGTGGCAGTTACACCTCATTTAAACCTGCCGCTGCTGCTGCAGGCTCTGGCCTTGCCTCCTCATCCGCTGTCACGTGAGCTCCGGGCTCCTTGCGGGTCCCTGCTGCTGCCCAGGCTTGACCGAGAGAGGCTCCCACCCGACACCACAGCCGACTCAGAGCCTCAGAAGCCTCCTCTCTCCACAGCCGCCTCTCCACAGCTTCAGGAGCCCAGCCCAACACCAGCAGCTCCGCCTCATGCCCGGACAGCCGGAGCACCCATCCCAGCACCTCTGAGAGTCGGCCCCAACCCCAGCAGCCATCACCTGTGCCTGGGAAACTGTCCCACCTGCCAGCGAGCACCCAGGAACCAGCCTCTGAAGGACTGGATATCCGCCTGGTCTTCCCGACCCGACCCGTGTCTCCCCCGCTACCGACAGCGGTAGGGATGTGGGATATCAGAAGACTCCCGACTGACAGCTGAAGGCATCGACCATTCTGATTTCAGCAGAATAAAGGTGTAGCCAGAACTACAGACCAGTTGTGCTGTTGTCCGGATCATAACGGCATGAATGCCAGGACTTCTGCAATTCTGGCCTGAAGTTCATACCGGGCCAGGCAGGGACGAGGATGCCCATAACGAGGTGTCAGCAGGCAGGGAGATGGGCACGGGACCTGCCGACTGGCCAGAGGAGCCCAGCCTCCCAGGTGGGACCAGCCCGCAAAATTCTGAGCCACTGAGGCACCCATGGGGCTCGTCAAGAGGTCATCACCCCCACCTCGGCTTCCCGTGCCAGCACCGCAGCGCTTTGTCTCGGTGAGTGACCATTGGTGGCGCTTACGCCTCGTTTAAACCTGCTGCTTGCTCCCACATTGAAAGTGCCAGGAGGGAAAAGAGGGGCTTCTTCCCGCTGTCTCTGGAAAGTCCCACTCTTCCCTCCTGGCACCTTTGCTGTGGGGGAAATTCTCAGAGGTTTGATGGTTCTGAGCCCGGTTTCACCGCGGTGCAGGTGAAAAAAGAGGGGGGGAGGAGGGAGGGCCCTGCACGCGAGCGGGACAGGATGTGACATCAGAGGGGCGGGGGGATGGCGGGAAAACGGCACTGGGAACGGGAAGGGGAAGAAGGGACATGGTGGTAGTGGCAGGGGTGAGGGGCCGACGACACGGTGACGCCGCGTTAGTGACGAGGTGGGCGAGGGGCTGTGGGTGAGGCTGCACGGTGGGGAGCGGGGGGAGGGCTCGGGCCTGCTACGGAGGTGAACCCGGGCCTGGTCGTGTGGGGACCGGCGCCCAGGGGAGGTCCCAGGCCCTGTTCTGAGGCGACTGAGGCCATGGGGGGGCCCCAGGGCCTCTCCTGAGGTGACAGTGGTTATGGAGAGGCCCCAGCCCCTGTCCTGAGGCAACAGCAGCCGAGGGAAGGCTCTGTCCTCAGGCGACAGCAGCCATGGGGAAGCCCCAGGCACCCTCCTGAGGCGACGGAGATCGAGGAGCGGCCCCGACCCGAAATGACAGTGGCCGAGGGGAGGCCCCAGGCCCCGTCCTGAGGCGACTGAGGCCACGGGGGGGGCCCAGGACCCTTCCTGAGGTGAGAGTGGCCAAGGGGAGGCCCCAGCCCTTGCCCTGACCCGACGGTAGCCGAGTGGAGGCCCCCTCCTGAGGCGACAGTAGCCGTGGGGAGGCCCCAGACCCAGTTCTGAGGTGACAGTGGCCAAGGGGAGGCCCTGCTCCCAGTGCCCGGCCCAGCAGCGTGCCCCCATCCTGGTCCCACATCACCCAGGGCCCAACCTGGCCCTTCATTCCTGCGCTGGCCCCCGGGCCCTGCTGGGATGGGGGTGTCCCTGCCCCTGCGCTCCCCTTGGTGAGGGCCCTTCTGCTCACCCAGGGGGGTGTCGGGGCATTGTCCCACCTGGCACAGACCCACCGTCCCCTCAGCTGTGCCCTGTCCTTTGCAGTTGGGCCGGGAGCTCCCAGTACCGCCAGTTTATCCAGTGTAAATACCCACTGAGGTCTGGGACTGGCTTCAGTCAGCACGGGGGCACCGGGAGCTGCATTTCAGCGTCCCCGGCCTCTCCTCACACCCACCGCTCAGCTCCAGCGGTGACAATAAATGCCCTTTGCCTCTGCCCGCTGTCTGCGTCTGTGGGACGCTGGCTCGAAGGCTCGGCTGCATGTGGCTTTTCACGTGGTGCCTGGTTTTGCCCCAAAAAGGGGGGTTTTGGTGGTGGTGAGGAGGCAGGGGTGAGCGGAGGGCTCTGCCGTGGGGTCGAGGGGAGCCGGGCAGCCCTCCCAGCCCGCCTGGTGTCTCACACCAGGACAGGGTGGGGCAGGGGAAGGGGGAAATGCGGTTGGCAGGGGAGAAACGTTTATGGATTGTGTCAGGAATGGTGTGGCCAGGACTGGGGCAGTGACCGTCCCCCTGTACTGGGCACTGGTGACGCCCCGCCTTGAATATTGTGTTCATTTTGGGGCCCCTCACTCCAAGAAGGACATTGAGGCACCGGAGCGTGTCCAGAGAAGGGCAACGGAGCTGGTGAGGGGTCTGGAGCACAAGTCTGGTGAGGAGTGGCTGAGGGAGCTGGGGGTGTTCAGCCTGGAGAAGAGGAGGCTGAGGGGAGACCTTCTCACTCTCCACAACTCCCTGAAAGGAAGGGGTAGCCAGTGGGGGTCGGTCTCTTCTCCCAAGGAACAGGCGATGGGACAAGAGGAAATGGCCTCGAGTTGCACCAGGGCGGGTTTAGGATGGGAATTAGGAAAAATTTCTGCACCACAAGGGTTGTCAAACATCGTAAGAGGCTGCCCAGGGCAGTGGTGGAATCGCCACCCCTGGAGGGATTTAAAAGCCGCGCAGACGTGGTGCTGAGGGACGTGGGTTAGTGGTGTTTTGGGCAGGGCTGAGTTAATGGTTGGACTTGATGATCTGAAAGGTCTTTTCCAACCTAAACGATTCTCTCATTCCATGATCCAGACAGGATTGTGGGTCCAGCAGCACCAGGGCTGCTCGCCGGGAGTCGCTCGTGCTCCTCGGCTGCCAACCTGCTGCCAAAACCCGACCCAGGTGGATCTAGGGGGAAATCGCTCGGTTTCTGTCCCGTCCATGCAAGCTTTCCTCTCCCATTGTTGCTGCCTCAGATGGTGGTTTCCACTCCGGTGTCCCTCCGAGGAGCTGCTCTGTGTGTCCCCTTCACCGTGTGTCCCCGCGCAATGGTGGCAGGCCACCCAGCTTTACGTCCCATGTCCTTTCAGCCAGTCGCTTCCCCCTCTCTCTCTTTGTCCCCTCCATCTCTGTGGCTGCTGGGGACTGAGGACGGCCACCGCCACCTGCAGAGGGACCCGTGGGTGTCACCAGCCGAGCACCGCATCCCCGCTGTGCCTCCCCAGGCGGTTAACTCACCCCCCTCTCTCTGCCCTTACAGGTTTCCCAGAGGATGGAACCGGCATCGGTGGGGACCAAAGTCCCCTCCTTCCTGTCAGACCTGGGGAAGGCCACGTTGCGGGGCATCTGGAAATGTCCCCGCTGCGGCACTTACAATGGCACCAGAGGCCTCATCCGCAAGAACAAGACCTGCGGCACCGTCTTCCACTACGGCACCCGCAAGCAGCCCAGCATTGACGCCGTCAAGATCATCAGTGGCTTGGACTTACAGGTTTATTCGGTGCGGCAGAGGGACCGGGGACCGGATTACCGGTGCTTTGTGGAGCTGGGGGTCTCGGAGACGGCCATCCAGACGGTGGACGGGACCATCATCACGCAGCCCCCAGCCATGGAGTGAGGGAAAGACTTGGAAGAAAAAGGCAAAACTCATGGGTTGAGATAAAGGCAGTTTAACATTACAGCAAAGAGAAGAAGAAAACAACAACAAGAATACTGAGAGAGGAATATACAAAACATGATTACGATAGCACCGCTCACTGACCGGACCTGGGAAGCCCCAGCCCTGCAAAGTGGCAGCTCCCAGGGCATGGCCCACAGGGGATGGAATACCTGTGTCCCTGCCAGGTCCTGGGGAAATTAACCCTTCCCCCACCGGCACCAGGACAGACAGGTTGCCAGTTTGAAAAGGAGCCAGCTCTCTTAACACCCTCGGGTGGATATTGTCAGGGCCCATTGATGTGTAGGGCTCAGGCTCCTGTAATAGCTTCTATACCAACTCTCCCTGCGTTTGTGTTTACGTCAGCCTGGATTGTTGTTCCCAAGGCCAGCCACCCAACGAAGGGAATTCCCTTTCTTGGGAATAAGCTGGTTTTGTGCTTCCAGGAGAGCATTCTTGAAAAACTCCCAGCACTCGCTTGCTCCTCCGGGGAAGCTTCCCGTGGAATCCCTGCCGTCTGGGCTCTCAGCAAATTGAGCCTTGCTCTTCAAAAATCTGAAATCTCTGCCTTAGTGCTAACCTTCAGGGCGCCCGGCAGGATCCCAGACTCCACAATACTGAGATGACTGCAGCCGAGGCTGTCACTAACTGAGGCGCTACGAGGCAGGTGGGCTTGGTTTGTGAGTAGCACGTCCAGCATCCTCGTTCCTGCTTGGCACATCTTAAAGCGAGAAAGACTGCAGCCACACAGTCTTCCCTTTTTCTCCTTCTTCTGGTTCAAAAGAGTTGAGAAGTTAAGGGAAAGGTTTTTACTTCAAGGTTTCAGGAGCGTGTTCAAGATGTCTTTTGCATACCGTTATTCACTGAACATCCTAAACTAAAAGGAACTGTCAGTTCCCGTGTTCAGTGACCTCTGAGGTTTGCAAGGCGTGCTTGACTGTGTACAGACATGATTTTATCCTGAAAATGAGAAAAAGAGAATGTTTCCCCTGCGCTGGCTGTTCAGGTAAAATGACTTCTAAGATTTTTTTTTTCCTCTTTTGAAAGATATTGCTTTAGGTAAAGGTCTGGGATAAAAATGACTCTATTTCTGTTCTCTCATAGTCTGGGCCTTTTTTTGTCAGTGTCAGGGAAGGACGGAATTCCTTCTTCCCCCGCCCCTCCTCATGAGAGCACTGGAAAGAGAATGAGATACATCTGTTCCTTAGTACCTGCAACAGCAGCTCCTTGGACAATTAGAGAGAAGCCCACCTGTATGCACGCTTTGCACCCGCTGCTTTCATTGTTACACGGGCAGCATGGCTTGTGCTAGCCAGTGCCTAGAGGAAGAACAAGCATCTTTGTAACCTCGCTCTGGAGACCGCTGGTGGCTGAATGAGCGTCTACACTTTAAAGAGCATCACTGACGTTTGATAGACCCCATGCAAGTAGTTACTAAAAGCTCATGTGAGGCGATTGCAGGCTTGCGATGCCTTGATGCCTACCACATTCCCTTTTAGCCAGGACCTTCTTTTGACTCTTCAAAGGTGTCATTATCTCTGACAACATCAGCGGCTAACCACGTAACAGAACTAAAAGAAATTGGCAAGGTTCTTTCAGTTGTGCCCTTTTCTTTATTTCACGTTACTAATAAGGAGCGTGAAGGTTTTAGGCTTTGCATCCTCATCCCTTCCCAGTGCTTCTTCTGACTCGGTGTAACACTCCAAAGTTAGGTAAGGTTTCCAGGTTTTCCCTGGAAGACTTTGTGGACAAGTCCACAGGCCTGCCGAGCCCAGCCTTAGGAGCGGACGCGCTGGCCGTGGAGCTGGTGATGTTGGAGGTGTCGGAGGAGAGAAGTCGAGCAGGGTCTGGTTGCTGGGGCACGGCAGGACCTGCGCATCTGAGCACACCCAGCGCATGGACATGTCTGGCATCCACGCGGCCGGGAGAGCAGAACTGACCCCGCACTGCTCTTCCAGACACGTTTCGATAGAGCCCATGGGAATGTGGAGAACTGGTGTACCTGTGGGGTCAGAGATGCTCCGTTTGACTCATGAGCAAAAGCAAAAAAAGAGGCACTGGTATTTCAAGCACTCAGTTTTAAGTCCTGTATTTAGGCAACTATCTCTCATCAGAGTCTCACCAGCGACTCCAAGCTTTCAGTCTCTTTCACCGATAGGTTCCTGAAGCAACGCTGGAGAAGACAGGCCTTGTTTGACTCGATTTCTTAATCCAGAAAGCACAAAGGATATCTAACTCTCCCTAAGCATCCTCCTCACCTCAAAGACAGGGAAAGGTATTTTGAAATAGATCCACGCAATATTTCTGTACTGTCGACACAACAGGTGTTCCTTTCTTTTTCAAAATGATGAAATACTGATTTCATGGTTCTCTTGGAAAAGGGCATTTTCAAAGGAGCGGGGTGCTCAATAGATGAGGAAGAATTAAAAGCAAGGTCAACAGTATGGCGGTGTAAAGAGAAATCGGCGAAGCTTTGCAGAGTGTCAACCAATGGGAGGAACACCTTTGGAAAAGGTCTAACTCGTTCTGGCTGAACACAGTGGATCCCATTAAGGCCGACGTGGCGTCTGACTGGCGAGGATCTTCTCCGAGCACGTCAGGTGGCGCAAAGGCCAGAGCACAAGGGCAGTCTTCTCACAACTCTGCTGAGCAGCTGTGACTAAAGTGCAGTAGTTCGCAGGCTCTGTAATTCATTGGCAGCGCCTCTACGTGACGGGGATGCAGCTTTCGCACGTATTTTGCTGTGCACGAGAGGGAACTGCCCCAGAGCCTGCGGGCGAAAGGCTTACATGCTAAGTGAAGCCGGGCTTTTCTTTAGAGAAGTTTTGTTTTCTGTCTTGTGGCCCATTTGACAAAGCAGCCAAGTCTGTCTGCTGTGGGAGTGTTTTGTCCAGAATCGCTTCCAAGCCAAAAAGCAGTGTTTTCCAGGTAACGGTTGGGGACGAGCCTGGGTTGGCCAGTTTTGCCGCGCTGGGACTCTGCAGGTGTCACAGCCGGTCCCGCTGGGGGCGGTGCCCAGGGCCGTGGCTGCGGTGGGGTATCCAGGCTGTGAGGTCACAGAGCCCCGCTGTGCCACGCCCTCACGTGCAGTGCTGTGCCGCGGGCAGTGCTCCGGCTGTGCCAGCAGCGGCAGTGCCAGCAGCGGCAGCAGTGGCAGCAGTGCCAGCAGCGGTCGTAGCAGTGGCGTTGCCAGCAGCGGTAGCAGTGCCAACGTTGTCAGCGGCAGCAGTGCCATCAGTGGCAGTGACAGCAGCAGCAGCGGCAGTGCCCGCAGTGGTAGCAGTAGCAGTGCCAACGTTGTCAGCGGCAGTATTGCCATCAGTGCCGGTGCCAGCAGCAGCGGCAGTGGCGGCATGGTGCAGGTGCAGGGGGTCATGACCCCCGCCCGCCTCCTTATCCTCCTCCTGGTGCTCCTGCAAGCGAATGATGCCTGGGCCGCTCCGTGCAGAATGCCGGGATTAGGTAGGCAGGCAAGCCATCCCCCAGCCCTGGCAGCGTGGCACAGCACCAGCGCACGTCGGGGTGGCAGCAGGGCTGGGGTCGTGGTTGGGCAGGGCTGGGAGGGCAGCGGGGCTGGGTGAGCCGTGGGCCAGCTCTGTGGGTGTCAGGAGGCAGATGACTCATGGGGAGGTGGAGGGGCCCGCGGCTGCTGCGGGGGCATTTTCCAGGTGAACAGTGGGGCCGGGAGCGGCGCCACAGGGTGAGAAACCATCCCTGGAGCCGGCCCTGTGCCGCCCTGCCCCGCAGCAGCCTTAGCCCAGCCGGCGGGTCTGGGCCGCAGCGGCACCGCAGGAGCACTTCTTCCCCAGGCTGGTCACAGCCGTGCCCAGGGCCATGGCTCTGCCGCTCCCCGGCTGCATCTCGGCTTTCAGCCTCGGGGCTGGCCGACCGTGGGAGATGTCCGCTCAGGAAAACAGAAGCATTCCTGCTCGAGCCCTGCAGTGCTCTCCTTGGGTGAATCCAGGCCCCCATGGGACACACAGCCCCCCGCCCACAGCCCGGGGAGCAGACGGGGCAGCGCTGGTGCAGGCTCTCACCGGCCAGCGGGGCTCTTCTCCACGGGAGGTGTGAATGGTCAGTGTTTCCCTCCGGTGCTTTCCTGTGGGCTGCTTCTGTGCATGGTAGACATCTCCTGGGAAGGAATCCCCGAGGGGCCATATGTTTCTCCATCCGGTCCTTGAGGACGGACGTGCACTTGGCCTGGAAACAGTATCCTGAGAGCTGCCAGGTGCCAGCGAACGGGTCACCCAGGCCCCTCTGCAGCTTTGGAAATCTCCAGCCACGTCTGGGTCCCGCGACAGTACCTGACCCCCTCCAGTCACTGCAGGTCACTGAGAAAGCCGTAGATCACCACATCTCATGGAAACATGCTTGATTACAGCTGTGCCTGCAGCCGACAGCCACCCGACTTCTCTGCTGGATCTTGTCCGGGAGCCTCAGGGCGATCCCACAGGTACGTCGCTTGAATGAGTGAGCATTTCGGTTTTCATAGTCTGTCGATACGAAGTCTGACTTAGTATCTTCTTGGCCGAAGCTCAGACATGCAGAAGAGCTGAGGGGGAATGGGTCAGGCTCAGTGATGTGCCCCGGGGCACTCGGCCTTGCAAAGTGTTCCTTCCCAGCCTCTCCGACCCTGCGCTGCTTCCAGCGCCTGCTGCAAAGCCAGCGGGCTTGTTGGGCTTGAGTTTAGAGCTGGTGTGAGCTCCAGGGAGTCCCGTCTCGCGACAGCTCGGTGCGTGCTTTGTTTCAGAGGGGCCTGGTCCAGGTGCCCAGTGGCTGTGCACAATGCTCCTGCGTGGAAGGGAGAGACGCGTGCCACGGGTCAATCCCGTGTTTGAACTGCATTCGCTGCCGTTCAGGTGGGAAGAACTCTATTGAAATACCTCACGGGAGCTGCTCTGGTGTGTTTGTTTACAGACATGGCTGGAGGTCCTCAAAGAGCAAAGTCTAAAGCCGAAAAGAGAAAATCTTCCCAGCGGTCATCAGAAGTCCTAAAGGAACTCCTGAAGGAATTGGACAAAGCGGCACATGGTGGGCATATCTCACTCTTAAGCACAAGGCTCGGGAAGCCGAGGTTTTAGCTGCCTGTATGGACAAGCCGTAGCCTAGACAGTAGGAAGGGATGGATCAGAGCCTCCCTGCGGTGACACTCAATTTCACGCCTTGCAGGCGCTGGCGAGCTGCAGACAGAGACGGTCCAGAGTCTCTGCTGCCAGGTGTGGTCCAAGCTGAGTGCCAGGGACAGCTGCTGCCCCAGTTAGAGCGTTACTCCTCAGAGCTGCTCTGGGCAGACGGTGGTGTCCAGCTGGCAGGAACTGGCGGTGCTCGCGTCTTGAGCGCGTGAGGAACTTGCCGAGGAGCTGATCCCAGAGAAGCCGTGGGAGGGCCAGCGCTCTCTCTGCAAGTCAACAGAGAGGAGAGTGGCCCTGGGTGGCAGAGAGGATGCGCAGGCAGCTTGGGGCCGCTGGGACCGGCAGAGTTGGCCAGGGCCGGAGCAGCCCCAGCTTCACGGCCTGGTCCAGCCTCGTTGTTCTCCTTGATGTCTGAGGACTCTCGGGGACACCTCGGGCTCAGGGACAGGTGAAAGCTGGACACCCGGCTTGAGGCCGGACACCTAACTTGAAGGCCGCTCAAATGAAGGGCTGTGAATTCAGCCTCGGGTCGTTTACCTGTCTCTTGCCGGTTGTGTTTTAGGTAACTTGGGTGTTTTTCCGCTTCTTTTGAGGGACTGTGGGCTCTCGTGTGCACTGGGAAACCAAAGAGGGTCTCGCGTTTAGATTTTTCTCCATGAAGGACACGTTGTTTGGACTAGTGACTAGGTGCACCCCCAAATTTCCAGGCTTTGTGTCTAAGCGATACTCATGTATTTTGGGAAGTATCGCCTCCTGAAGATACCACGTTGCCCATGAGGAGCGGTTACTTCTATCTCATTCAACTGACCTGCTTTCTTTTGAAAGTGAGGGACTGGGGGCCTGTGGACAAGGAGGCGCTTCAGGAAGGAGGCAGTCAGGCAGCGCCAGTCTCTGATGAAGCAACGAGGGCAATTCAATCAGCAGGCGTGCCAGGTAATTGTCGCCCCTCGGTCATCCAGCGTCCTGAATCAAAATCCCTGGGTGTCTGCAGGCTCTTCCCCTGGTGCCCGCTGCTGCGCATCGTGTCAGCAGCCAAACTATCGAAAAGAAGCCAGGAAGGGCTCTCTGAGGATGACTGTCACCTCTGGGCTGTGGAGGTTATGGCCAGCAGTGCGCGCCTAACCCTCTCTGGATGCGGGGAGATGCTCACCGCCCACCACACCCAGTTCACCCAAGGTTCAGAACTTTGCCATTTTGGGAAGGAGGCCATCTGAGCCAGCCTCAGCAGATGATGGGAAATGCGGCTCTTAATGGAATGTACCTCCTGCAATAGCTGTCCCCCAGAGCTCGCCGTGAGTCCCCCGAGGCACAACAGCGGGGGATCCCTCCTGTGACCTGAGGTCCAAAGGGATGCACTGACAGATGGGGCAGGGCTTAGAGGGAACCTGCACCATCCTTCTGCACCCACTGTGCCTGCGCCATGCTGAGGCTTTACCTTTCTGGGATTTTTGGCAGTGCTGTCCACCCCCGGGGAAGCCCGCCACGCCGGGATGGATGACTTTCTTCCAAAGAATGCAGGTACTGAGCAGTCTTGCAGGGGGCCAGAAGTGGGAGACAACTCCTGAAAACTCGGGGCATGCAAGCGGTGCCCACGCTGAAGAAAAGGCAAAGAGGGAGAGGGAGGTTGGGGTGTCTCCCGAGAGGGCCTGACTCCATCCCTTCGGGGTGTGGGTGCTTGGCTGGGGTGGGAGAGCTGGGGGCGAGAGGAGAAAGAGAGGCTCCAGAGTGCACTGATTTGCGACGGCTGTGGGAGTTCCCTTTGCTTCCACCGAAACCAAGGAGATGACGCAGCCCCAGGGTGTTCCCTCCTTCAGGGATGGTAACAAAGTGCGAAAGAACGTTTGCTGGCAATGTCAGACCTCCTGTGAGACTGCCAGTGGCGTGCAGGACACACTAACGTACGGAATTGTTCCTCCAGGTGTGGATGGCAAGAGAAACACAAATGCTGTGGATCCTAAAGACTTCCAGAAGTATTGGAGAGAAGGCACCATGGCGATCTTCGGCTCTGTGCTGTTTGGGATGGGACTGTGTTGTGCGATCTATTTGTGGAGGGAGAGGAAAAAGTATGTTGTTGCGGGGGAGGAGGTGACAAGCTCCTGAATTAGATGGCTGCTATTAGCCATGAAGCATTTAGAGGTAGGGTGTTCTGGAGTGCCGAGTTAGGTACTGGCCAATGTCCGTCAGGTGATGCCGTAAATCCCAGATGTTCACCTCAGCCAAGGTGTCCCAGCAACTCAGACCGTGGTGAGGAACCTTCCCAGCTATCGTCCCGGCTTTGGAGAAAGAGCTGTCCCATCTGCACCCCAGCGCTGCCAGCGTGCGTGTTCTCAGCAAGGGCAAGGGTTTTGTCTGGGCAGGGGTGTGTATCTCTGCAGACAGGTATTCTGAAGAGAGGATGGAGAGCAGCTCACTGAAGAGGGAGCCCAGGCTGTCCCCTTGTCTGGCGAGGGATGGGCAGGGGAGGCGAGTGCTGGTCCTTGCCAGGCACCCTAAGAAAGGAGTGCAGGAGGCTCTCCCGGCCCTGTGTTGCTGTGCCCAGCTTTGGTCCCCTGGGTCTCCTTCCCGGCACGTGCAGAGCAGCCAGGTCAGGATGGCCAGGGCAGAGAGGAGACGAGCCACGGGCAGGCGAGCGGAGCCCCAGCCCAGGGGTGCGCAGAGCCCTGTATTTCTGCACAGGGCTCCCCATGTGCAGCCAGATGCCCACACCCGCTGGGGCATCCGGCGCTGTCCCGCACCCTCACACCCGCCTAGCACCACAGCCGTGTCAGAGCCTCAGCAGCCTCCTCTCTCCACAGCCGCCTCTCCACAGCTTCAGGAGCCCAGCCCAACACCAGCAGCTACTCCTTGTGCCCGGACAGCCGCACCACCCATCCCAGCACCTCTGAGAGTTGGCCCAAACCCCAGCAGCCATCACCTGTGCCTGGGAAAGCGGCCCACCTGCCACCGAACACCCAGAAACGGGCCCCTGACAGACTGGATATCCACCTGGTCTTCCCGACCCCACCCGAGCCTCCCCCGTTACCGACAGCGGTAGGGATTTGGGATATCAAAAGGCTCCCGACTGACAGCTGAAGGGGTCGACCATTCTGATTTCAAAATAAAGGTGTAGCCATAAATACAGAGCAGTCGCGCTCTTGTCCGTGTCATAACAGCAGCAATGCCAGGAATTCAGCAATTCTGGTCTGAAGTTCCTATCGGGGCAGGCAGGGACAAGGATGCCCATGGTGTCAGCAGGCAGGGAGCTGGGCGTGGGACCCGCCGACGGGCCAGCAAGACCCAGCCTCCCTGGTGGGACTGGCCCACAAAATTCTAAGCCACTGAGGCACCCATGGAGCTCGTTACAGGTCATCATCCCCACCTTGGCTTCCCGTGCCAACACCGCAGCTCTTTGTCTCGGTGAGTGACTGCTGGTGGCCATTATGTATCGTTTAAACCTGCCCCTGCTGCTGCAGCCTCTGGCCTTGCCTTCTCAGCCACTCTCGTGTGAGCTCCGGGCTGTTTGCGGTCCCTGCTCCTGCCCAGGCTTGTCCCAGCCTCAGAAAATCTTGGGAAAAGCGCCTTTTCACCGCGATCATCTGGCTCCGCTGCTGATGCTCCAGCACCGCAGCTCTTTCTCTTGGTGACTGATCGTTGGTGGCAGTTACACCTCATTTAAACCTGCCGCTGCTGCTGCAGGCTCTGGCCTTGCCTCCTCAGCCGCTGTCACGTGAGCTCCGGGCTCCTTGCGGGTCCCTGCTGCTGCCCAGGCTTGACCGAGAGAGGCTCCCACCCGACACCACAGCCGACTCAGAGCCTCAGCAGCCTCCTCTCTCCACAGCCGCCTCTCCACAGCTTCAGGAGCCCAGCCCAACACCAGCAGCTCCGCCTCATGCCCGGACAGCCGGAGCACCCATCCCAGCACCTCTGAGAGTCGGCCCCAACCCCAGCAGCCATCACCTGTGCCTGGGAAACTGTCCCACCTGCCAGCGAGCACCCAGGAACCAGCCTCTGAAGGACTGGATATCCGCCTGGTCTTCCCGACCCGACCCGTGTCTCCCCCGCTACCGACAGCGGTAGGGATGTGGGATATCAGAAGACTCCCGACTGACAGCTGAAGGCATCGACCATTCTGATTTCAGCAGAATAAAGGTGTAGCCAGAACTACAGACCAGTTGTGCTGTTGTCCGGATCATAACGGCATGAATGCCAGGACTTCTGCAATTCTGGCCTGAAGTTCATACCGGGCCAGGCAGGGACGAGGATGCCCATAACGAGGTGTCAGCAGGCAGGGAGATGGGCACGGGACCTGCCGACTGGCCAGAGGAGCCCAGCCTCCCAGGTGGGACCAGCCCGCAAAATTCTGAGCCACTGAGGCACCCATGGGGCTCGTCAAGAGGTCATCACCCCCACCTCGGCTTCCCGTGCCAGCACCGCAGCGCTTTGTCTCGGTGAGTGACCATTGGTGGCGCTTACGCCTCGTTTAAACCTGCTGCTTGCTCCCACATTGAAAGTGCCAGGAGGGAAAAGAGGGGCTTCTTCCCGCTGTCTCTGGAAAGTCCCACTCTTCCCTCCTGGCACCTTTGCTGTGGGGGAAATTCTCAGAGGTTTGATGGTTCTGAGCCCGGTTTCACCGCGGTGCAGGTGAAAAAAGAGGGGGGGAGGAGGGAGGGCCCTGCACGCGAGCGGGACAGGATGTGACATCAGAGGGGCGGGGGGATGGCGGGAAAACGGCACTGGGAACGGGAAGGGGAAGAAGGGACATGGTGGTAGTGGCAGGGGTGAGGGGCCGACGACACGGTGACGCCGCGTTAGTGACGAGGTGGGCGAGGGGCTGTGGGTGAGGCTGCACGGTGGGGAGCGGGGGGAGGGCTCGGGCCTGCTACGGAGGTGAACCCGGGCCTGGTCGTGTGGGGACCGGCGCCCAGGGGAGGTCCCAGGCCCTGTTCTGAGGCGACTGAGGCCATGGGGGGGCCCCAGGGCCTCTCCTGAGGTGACAGTGGTTATGGAGAGGCCCCAGCCCCTGTCCTGAGGCAACAGCAGCCGAGGGAAGGCTCTGTCCTCAGGCGACAGCAGCCATGGGGAAGCCCCAGGCACCCTCCTGAGGCGACGGAGATCGAGGAGCGGCCCCGACCCGAAATGACAGTGGCCGAGGGGAGGCCCCAGGCCCCGTCCTGAGGCGACTGAGGCCACGGGGGGGGCCCAGGACCCTTCCTGAGGTGAGAGTGGCCAAGGGGAGGCCCCAGCCCTTGCCCTGACCCGACGGTAGCCGAGTGGAGGCCCCCTCCTGAGGCGACAGTAGCCGTGGGGAGGCCCCAGACCCAGTTCTGAGGTGACAGTGGCCAAGGGGAGGCCCTGCTCCCAGTGCCCGGCCCAGCAGCGTGCCCCCATCCTGGTCCCACATCACCCAGGGCCCAACCTGGCCCTTCATTCCTGCGCTGGCCCCCGGGCCCTGCTGGGATGGGGGTGTCCCTGCCCCTGCGCTCCCCTTGGTGAGGGCCCTTCTGCTCACCCAGGGGGGTGTCGGGGCATTGTCCCACCTGGCACAGACCCACCGTCCCCTCAGCTGTGCCCTGTCCTTTGCAGTTGGGCTGGGAGCTCCCAGTGCCGCCAGTTTATTCAGTGTAAATACCCACTGAGGTCTGGGACTGGCTTCAGTCAGCACGGGGGCACCGGGAGCTGCATTTCAGCGTCCCCGGCCTCTCCTCACACCCACCGCTCAGCTCCAGCGGTGACAATAAATGCCCTTTGCCTCTGCCCGCTGTCTGCGTCTGTGGGACGCTGGCTCGAAGGCTCGGCTGCATGTGGCTTTTCATGTGGTGCCTGGTTTTGCCCCAAAAAGGGGGGTTTTGGTGGTGGTGAGGAGGCAGGGGTGAGCGGAGGGCTCTGCCGTGGGGTCGAGGGGAGCCGGGCAGCCCTCCCAGCCCGCCTGGTGTCTCACACCAGGACAGGGTGGGGCAGGGGAAGGGGGAAATGCGGTTGGCAGGGGAGAAACGTTTATGGATTGTGTCAGGAATGGTGTGGCCAGGACTGGGGCAGTGACCGTCCCCCTGTACTGGGCACTGGTGACGCCCCGCCTTGAATATTGTGTTCATTTTGGGGCCCCTCACTCCAAGAAGGACATTGAGGCACCGGAGCGTGTCCAGAGAAGGGCAACGGAGCTGGTGAGGGGTCTGGAGCACAAGTCTGGTGAGGAGTGGCTGAGGGAGCTGGGGGTGTTCAGCCTGGAGAAGAGGAGGCTGAGGGGAGACCTTCTCACTCTCCACAACTCCCTGAAAGGAAGGGGTAGCCAGTGGGGGTCGGTCTCTTCTCCCAAGGAACAGGCGATGGGACAAGAGGAAATGGCCTCGAGTTGCACCAGGGCGGGTTTAGGATGGGAATTAGGAAAAATTTCTGCACCACAAGGGTTGTCAAACATCGTAAGAGGCTGCCCAGGGCAGTGGTGGAATCGCCACCCCTGGAGGGATTTAAAAGCCGGGCAGACGTGGTGCTGAGGGACGTGGGTTAGTGGTGTTTTGGGCAGGGCTGAGTTAATGGTTGGACTTGATGATCTGAAAGGTCTTTTCCAACCTAAACGATTCTCTCATTCCATGATCCAGACAGGATTGTGGGTCCAGCAGCACCAGGGCTGCTCGCCGGGAGTCGCTCGTGCTCCTCGGCTGCCAACCTGCTGCCAAAACCCGACCCAGGTGGATCTAGGGGGAAATCGCTCGGTTTCTGTCCCGTCCATGCAAGCTTTCCTCTCCCATTGTTGCTGCCTCAGATGGTGGTTTCCACTCCGGTGTCCCTCCGAGGAGCTGCTCTGTGTGTCCCCTTCACCGTGTGTCCCCGCGCAATGGTGGCAGGCCACCCAGCTTTACGTCCCATGTCCTTTCAGCCAGTCGCTTCCCCCTCTCTCTCTTTGTCCCCTCCATCTCTGTGGCTGCTGGGGACTGAGGACGGCCACCGCCACCTGCAGAGGGACCCGTGGGTGTCACCAGCCGAGCACCGCATCCCCGCTGTGCCTCCCCAGGCGGTTAACTCACCCCCCTCTCTCTGCCCTTACAGGTTTCCCAGAGGATGGAACCGGCATCGGTGGGGACCAAAGTCCCCTCCTTCCTGTCAGACCTGGGGAAGGCCACGTTGCGGGGCATCTGGAAATGTCCCCGCTGCGGCACTTACAATGGCACCCAAGGCCTCATCCGCAAGAACAAGACCTGCGGCACCGTCTTCCACTACGGCACCCGCAAGCAGCCCAGCATTGACGCCGTCAAGATCATCAGTGGCTTGGACTTACAGGTTTATTCGGTGCGGCAGAGGGACCGGGGACCGGATTACCGGTGCTTTGTGGAGCTGGGGGTCTCGGAGACGGCCATCCAGACGGTGGACGGGACCATCATCACGCAGCCCCCAGCCATGGAGTGAGGGAAAGACTTGGAAGAAAAAGGCAAAACTCATGGGTTGAGATAAAGGCAGTTTAACATTACAGCAAAGAGAAGAAGAAAACAACAACAAGAATACTGAGAGAGGAATATACAAAACATGATTACGATAGCACCGCTCACTGACAGGACCTGGGAAGCCCCAGCCCTGCAAAGTGGCAGCTCCCAGGGCATGGCCCACAGGGGATGGAATACCTGTGTCCCTGCCAGGTCCTGGGGAAATTAACCCTTCCCCCACCGGCACCAGGACAGACAGGTTGCCAGTTTGAAAAGGAGCCAGCTCTCTTAACACCCTCGGGTGGATATTGTCAGGGCCCATTGATGTGTAGGGCTCAGGCTCCTGTAATAGCTTCTATACCAACTCTCCCTGCGTTTGTGTTTACGTCAGCCTGGATTGTTGTTCCCAAGGCCAGCCACCCAACGAAGGGAATTCCCTTTCTTGGGAATAAGCTGGTTTTGTGCTTCCAGGAGAGCATTCTTGAAAAACTCCCAGCACTCGCTTGCTCCTCCGGGGAAGCTTCCCGTGGAATCCCTGCCGTCTGGGCTCTCAGCAAATTGAGCCTTGCTCTTCAAAAATCTGAAATCTCTGCCTTAGTGCTAACCTTCAGGGCGCCCGGCAGGATCCCAGACTCCACAATACTGAGATGACTGCAGCCGAGGCTGTCACTAACTGAGGCGCTACGAGGCAGGTGGGCTTGGTTTGTGAGTAGCACGTCCAGCATCCTCGTTCCTGCTTGGCACATCTTAAAGCGAGAAAGACTGCAGCCACACAGTCTTCCCTTTTTCTCCTTCTTCTGGTTCAAAAGAGTTGAGAAGTTAAGGGAAAGGTTTTTACTTCAAGGTTTCAGGAGCGTGTTCAAGATGTCTTTTGCATACCGTTATTCACTGAACATCCTAAACTAAAAGGAACTGTCAGTTCCCGTGTTCAGTGACCTCTGAGGTTTGCAAGGCGTGCTTGACTGTGTACAGACATGATTTTATCCTGAAAATGAGAAAAAGAGAATGTTTCCCCTGCGCTGGCTGTTCAGGTAAAATGACTTCTAAGATTTTTTTTTTCCTCTTTTGAAAGATATTGCTTTAGGTAAAGGTCTGGGATAAAAATGACTCTATTTCTGTTCTCTCATAGTCTGGGCCTTTTTTTGTCAGTGTCAGGGAAGGACGGAATTCCTTCTTCCCCCGCCCCTCCTCATGAGAGCACTGGAAAGAGAATGAGATACATCTGTTCCTTAGTACCTGCAACAGCAGCTCCTTGGACAATTAGAGAGAAGCCCACCTGTATGCACGCTTTGCACCCGCTGCTTTCATTGTTACACGGGCAGCATGGCTTGTGCTAGCCAGTGCCTAGAGGAAGAACAAGCATCTTTGTAACCTCGCTCTGGAGACCGCTGGTGGCTGAATGAGCGTCTACACTTTAAAGAGCATCACTGACGTTTGATAGACCCCATGCAAGTAGTTACTAAAAGCTCATGTGAGGCGATTGCAGGCTTGCGATGCCTTGATGCCTACCACATTCCCTTTTAGCCAGGACCTTCTTTTGACTCTTCAAAGGTGTCATTATCTCTGACAACATCAGCGGCTAACCACGTAACAGAACTAAAAGAAATTGGCAAGGTTCTTTCAGTTGTGCCCTTTTCTTTATTTCACGTTACTAATAAGGAGCGTGAAGGTTTTAGGCTTTGCATCCTCATCCCTTCCCAGTGCTTCTTCTGACTCGGTGTAACACTCCAAAGTTAGGTAAGGTTTCCAGGTTTTCCCTGGAAGACTTTGTGGACAAGTCCACAGGCCTGCCGAGCCCAGCCTTAGGAGCGGACGCGCTGGCCGTGGAGCTGGTGATGTTGGAGGTGTCGGAGGAGAGAAGTCGAGCAGGGTCTGGTTGCTGGGGCACGGCAGGACCTGCGCATCTGAGCACACCCAGCGCATGGACATGTCTGGCATCCACGCGGCCGGGAGAGCAGAACTGACCCCGCACTGGTCTTCCAGACACGTTTCGATAGAGCCCATGGGAATGTGGAGAACTGGTGTACCTGTGGGGTCAGAGATGCTCCGTTTGACTCATGAGCAAAAGCAAAAAAAGAGGCACTGGTATTTCAAGCACTCAGTTTTAAGTCCTGTATTTAGGCAACTATCTCTCATCAGAGTCTCACCAGCGACTCCAAGCTTTCAGTCTCTTTCACCGATAGGTTCCTGAAGCAACGCTGGAGAAGACAGGCCTTGTTTGACTCGATTTCTTAATCCAGAAAGCACAAAGGATATCTAACTCTCCCTAAGCATCCTCCTCACCTCAAAGACAGGGAAAGGTATTTTGAAATAGATCCACGCAATATTTCTGTACTGTCGACACAACAGGTGTTCCTTTCTTTTTCAAAATGATGAAATACTGATTTCATGGTTCTCTTGGAAAAGGGCATTTTCAAAGGAGCGGGGTGCTCAATAGATGAGGAAGAATTAAAAGCAAGGTCAACAGTATGGCAGTGTAAAGAGAAATCGGCGAAGCTTTGCAGAGTGTCAACCAATGGGAGGAACACCTTTGGAAAAGGTCTAACTCGTTCTGGCTGAACACAGTGGATCCCATTAAGGCCGACGTGGCGTCTGACTGGCGAGGATCTTCTCCGAGCACGTCAGGTGGCGCAAAGGCCAGAGCACAAGGGCAGTCTTCTCACAACTCTGCTGAGCAGCTGTGACTAAAGTGCAGTAGTTCGCAGGCTCTGTAATTCATTGGCAGCGCCTCTACGTGACGGGGATGCAGCTTTCGCACGTATTTTGCTGTGCACGAGAGGGAACTGCCCCAGAGCCTGCGGGCGAAAGGCTTACATGCTAAGTGAAGCCGGGCTTTTCTTTAGAGGAGTTTTGTTTTCTGTCTTGTGGCCCATTTGACAAAGCAGCCAAGTCTGTCTGCTGTGGGAGTGTTTTGTCCAGAATCGCTTCCAAGCCAAAAAGCAGTGTTTTCCAGGTAACGGTTGGGGACGAGCCTGGGTTGGCCAGTTTTGCCGCGCTGGGACTCTGCAGGTGTCACAGCCGGTCCCGCTGGGGGCGGTGCCCAGGGCCGTGGCTGCGGTGGGGTATCCAGGCTGTGAGGTCACAGAGCCCCGCTGTGCCACGCCCTCACGTGCAGTGCTGTGCCGCGGGCAGTGCTCCGGCTGTGCCAGCAGCGGCAGTGCCAGCAGCGGCAGCAGTGGCAGCAGTGCCAGCAGCGGTCGTAGCAGTGGCGTTGCCAGCAGCGGTAGCAGTGCCAACGTTGTCAGCGGCAGCAGTGCCATCAGTGGCAGTGACAGCAGCAGCAGCGGCAGTGCCCGCAGTGGTAGCAGTAGCAGTGCCAACGTTGTCAGCGGCAGTATTGCCATCAGTGCCGGTGCCAGCAGCAGCGGCAGTGGCGGCATGGTGCAGGTGCAGGGGGTCATGACCCCCGCCCGCCTCCTTATCCTCCTCCTGGTGCTCCTGCAAGCGAATGATGCCTGGGCCGCTCCGTGCAGAATGCTGGGATTAGGTAGGCAGGCAAGCCATCCCCCAGCCCTGGCAGCGTGGCACAGCACCAGCGCACGTCGGGGTGGCAGCAGGGCTGGGGTCGTGGTTGGGCAGGGCTGGGAGGGCAGCGGGGCTGGGTGAGCCGTGGGCCAGCTCTGTGGGTGTCAGGAGGCAGATGACTCATGGGGAGGTGGAGGGGCCCGCGGCTGCTGCGGGGGCATTTTCCAGGTGAACAGTGGGGCCGGGAGGGGCGCCACAGGGTGAGAAACCATCCCTGGAGCCGGCCCTGTGCCGCCCTGCCCCGCAGCAGCCTTAGCCCAGCCGGCGGGTCTGGGCCGCAGCGGCACCGCAGGAGCACTTCTTCCCCAGGCTGGTCACAGCCGTGCCCAGGGCCATGGCTCTGCCGCTCCCCGGCTGCATCTCGGCTTTCAGCCTCGGGGCTGGCCGACCGTGGGAGATGTCCGCTCAGGAAAACAGAAGCATTCCTGCTCGAGCCCTGCAGTGCTCTCCTTGGGTGAATCCAGGCCCCCATGGGACACACAGCCCCCCGCCCACAGCCCGGGGAGCAGACGGGGCAGCGCTGGTGCAGGCTCTCACCGGCCAGCGGGGCTCTTCTCCACGGGAGGTGTGAATGGTCAGTGTTTCCCTCCGGTGCTTTCCTGTGGGCTGCTTCTGTGCATGGTAGACATCTCCTGGGAAGGAATCCCCGAGGGGCCATATGTTTCTCCATCCGGTCCTTGAGGACGGACGTGCACTTGGCCTGGAAACAGTATCCTGAGAGCTGCCAGGTGCCAGCGAACGGGTCACCCAGGCCCCTCTGCAGCTTTGGAAATCTCCAGCCACGTCTGGGTCCCGCGACAGTACCTGACCCCCTCCAGTCACTGCAGGTCACTGAGAAAGCCGTAGATCACCACATCTCATGGAAACATGCTTGATTACAGCTGTGCCTGCAGCCGACGGCCACCCGACTTCTCTGCTGGATCTTGTCCGGGAGCCTCAGGGCGATCCCACAGGTACGTCGCTTGAATGAGTGAGCATTTCGGTTTTCATAGTCTGTCGATACGAAGTCTGACTTAGTATCTTCTTGGCCGAAGCTCAGACATGCAGAAGAGCTGAGGGGGAATGGGTCAGGCTCAGTGATGTGCCCCGGGGCACTCGGCCTTGCAAAGTGTTCCTTCCCAGCCTCTCCGACCCTGCGCTGCTTCCAGCGCCTGCTGCAAAGCCAGCGGGCTTGTTGGGCTTGAGTTTAGAGCTGGTGTGAGCTCCAGGGAGTCCCGTCTCGCGACAGCTCGGTGCGTGCTTTGTTTCAGAGGGGCCTGGTCCAGGTGCCCAGTGGCTGTGCACAATGCTCCTGCGTGGAAGGGAGAGACGCGTGCCACGGGTCAATCCCGTGTTTGAACTGCATTCGCTGCCGTTCAGGTGGGAAGAACTCTATTGAAATACCTCACGGGAGCTGCTCTGGTGTGTTTGTTTACAGACATGGCTGGAGGTCCTCAAAGAGCAAAGTCTAAAGCCGAAAAGAGAAAATCTTCCCAGCGGTCATCAGAAGTCCTAAAGGAACTCCTGAAGGAATTGGACAAAGCGGCACATGGTGGGCATATCTCACTCTTAAGCACAAGGCTCGGGAAGCCGAGGTTTTAGCTGCCTGTATGGACAAGCCGTAGCCTAGACAGTAGGAAGGGATGGATCAGAGCCTCCCTGCGGTTACACTCAATTTCACGCCTTGCAGGCGCTGGCGAGCTGCAGACAGAGACGGTCCAGAGTCTCTGCTGCCAGGTGTGGTCCAAGCTGAGTGCCAGGGACAGCTGCTGCCCCAGTTAGAGCGTTACTCCTCAGAGCTGCTCTGGGCAGACGGTGGTGTCCAGCTGGCAGGAACTGGCGGTGCTCGCGTCTTGAGCGCGTGAGGAACTTGCCGAGGAGCTGATCCCAGAGAAGCCGTGGGAGGGCCAGCGCCCTCTCTGCAAGTCAACAGAGAGGAGAGTGGCCCTGGGTGGCAGAGAGGATGCGCAGGCAGCTTGGGGCCGCTGGGACCGGCAGAGTTGGCCAGGGCCGGAGCAGCCCCAGCTTCACGGCCTGGTCCAGCCTCGTTGTTCTCCTTGATGTCTGAGGACTCTCGGGGACACCTCGGGCTCAGGGACAGGTGAAAGCTGGACACCCGGCTTGAGGCCGGACACCTAACTTGAAGGCCGCTCAAATGAAGGGCTGTGAATTCAGCCTCGGGTGGTTTAGCTGTCTCTTGCCGGTTGTGTTTTAGGTAACTTGGGTGTTTTTCCGCTTCTTTTGAGGGACTGTGGGCTCTCGTGTGCACTGGGAAACCAAAGAGGGTCTCGCGTTTAGATTTTTCTCCATGAAGGACACGTTGTTTGGACTAGTGACTAGGTGCACCCCCAAATTTCCAGGCTTTGTGTCTAAGCGATACTCATGTATTTTGGGAAGTATCGCCTCCTGAAGATACCACGTTGCCCATGAGGAGCGGTTACTTCTATCTCATTCAACTGACCTGCTTTCTTTTGAAAGTGAGGGACTGGGGGCCTGTGGACAAGGAGGCGCTTCAGGAAGGAGGCAGTCAGGCAGCGCCAGTCTCTGATGAAGCAACGAGGGCAATTCAATCAGCAGGCGTGCCAGGTAATTGTCGCCCCTCGGTCATCCAGCGTCCTGAATCAAAATCCCTGGGTGTCTGCAGGCTCTTCCCCTGGTGCCCGCTGCTGCGCATCGTGTCAGCAGCCAAACTATCGAAAAGAAGCCAGGAAGGGCTCTCTGAGGATGACTGTCACCTCTGGGCTGTGGAGGTTATGGCCAGCAGTGCGCGCCTAACCCTCTCTGGATGCGGGGAGATGCTCACCGCCCACCACACCCAGTTCACCCAAGGTTCAGAACTTTGCCATTTTGGGAAGGAGGCCATCTGAGCCAGCCTCAGCAGATGATGGGAAATGCGGCTCTTAATGGAATGTACCTCCCGCAATAGCCGCCCCCCAGAGCTCGCCGTGAGTCCCCCGAGGCACAACAGCGGGGGATCCCTCCTGTGACCTGAGGTCCAAAGGGATGCACTGACAGATGGGGCAGGGCTTAGAGGGAACCTGCACCATCCTTCTGCACCCACTGTGCCTGCGCCATGCTGAGGCTTTACCTTTCTGGGATTTTTGGCAGTGCTGTCCACCCCCGGGGAAGCCCGCCACGCCGGGATGGATGACTTTCTTCCAAAGAATGCAGGTACTGAGCAGTCTTGCAGGGGGCCAGAAGTGGGAGACAACTCCTGAAAACTCGGGGCATGCAAGCGGTGCCCACGCTGAAGAAAAGGCAAAGAGGGAGAGGGAGGTTGGGGTGTCTCCCGAGAGGGCCTGACTCCATCCCTTCGGGGTGTGGGTGCTTGGCTGGGGTGGGAGAGCTGGGGGCGAGAGGAGAAAGAGAGGCTCCAGAGTGCACTGATTTGCGACGGCTGTGGGAGTTCCCTTTGCTTCCACCGAAACCAAGGAGATGACGCAGCCCCAGGGTGTTCCCTCCTTCAGGGATGGTAACAAAGTGCGAAAGAACGTTTGCTGGCAATGTCAGACCTCCTGTGAGACTGCCAGTGGCGTGCAGGACACACTAACGTACGGAATTGTTCCTCCAGGTGTGGATGGCAAGAGAAACACAAATGCTGTGGATCCTAAAGACTTCCAGAAGTATTGGAGAGAAGGCGCCATGGCGATCTTCGGCTCTGTGCTGTTTGGGATGGGACTGTGTTGTGCGATCTATTTGTGGAGGGAGAGGAAAAAGTATGTTGTTGCGGGGGAGGAGGTGACAAGCTCCTGAATTAGATGGCTGCTATTAGCCATGAAGCATTTAGAGGTAGGGTGTTCTGGAGTGCCGAGTTAGGTACTGGCCAATGTCCGTCAGGTGATGCCGTAAATCCCAGATGTTCACCTCAGCCAAGGTGTCCCAGCAACTCAGACCGTGGTGAGGAACCTTCCCAGCTATCGTCCCGGCTTTGGAGAAAGAGCTGTCCCATCTGCACCCCAGCGCTGCCAGCGTGCGTGTTCTCAGCAAGGGCAAGGGTTTTGTCTGGGCAGGGGTGTGTATCTCTGCAGACAGGTATTCTGAAGAGAGGATGGAGAGCAGCTCACTGAAGAGGGAGCCCAGGCTGTCCCCTTGTCTGGCGAGGGATGGGCAGGGGAGGCGAGTGCTGGTCCTTGCCAGGCACCCTAAGAAAGGAGTGCAGGAGGCTCTCCCGGCCCTGTGTTGCTGTGCCCAGCTTTGGTCCCCTGGGTCTCCTTCCCGGCACGTGCAGAGCAGCCAGGTCAGGATGGCCAGGGCAGAGAGGAGACGAGCCACGGGCAGGCGAGCGGAGCCCCAGCCCAGGGGTGCGCAGAGCCCTGTATTTCTGCACAGGGCTCCCCATGTGCAGCCAGATGCCCACACCCGCTGGGGCATCCGGCGCTGTCCCGCACCCTCACACCCGCCTAGCACCACAGCCGTGTCAGAGCCTCAGCAGCCTCCTCTCTCCACAGCCGCCTCTCCACAGCTTCAGGAGCCCAGCCCAACACCAGCAGCTACTCCTTGTGCCCGGACAGCCGCACCACCCATCCCAGCACCTCTGAGAGTTGGCCCAAACCCCAGCAGCCATCACCTGTGCCTGGGAAAGCGGCCCACCTGCCACCGAACACCCAGAAACGGGCCCCTGACAGACTGGATATCCACCTGGTCTTCCCGACCCCACCCGAGCCTCCCCCGTTACCGACAGCGGTAGGGATTTGGGATATCAAAAGGCTCCCGACTGACAGCTGAAGGGGTCGACCATTCTGATTTCAAAATAAAGGTGTAGCCATAAATACAGAGCAGTCGCGCTCTTGTCCGTGTCATAACAGCAGCAATGCCAGGAATTCAGCAATTCTGGTCTGAAGTTCCTATCGGGGCAGGCAGGGACAAGGATGCCCATGGTGTCAGCAGGCAGGGAGCTGGGCGTGGGACCCGCCGACGGGCCAGCAAGACCCAGCCTCCCTGGTGGGACTGGCCCACAAAATTCTAAGCCACTGAGGCACCCATGGAGCTCGTTACAGGTCATCATCCCCACCTTGGCTTCCCGTGCCAACACCGCAGCTCTTTGTCTCGGTGAGTGACTGCTGGTGGCCATTATGTATCGTTTAAACCTGCCCCTGCTGCTGCAGCCTCTGGCCTTGCCTTCTCAGCCACTCTCGTGTGAGCTCCGGGCTGTTTGCGGTCCCTGCTCCTGCCCAGGCTTGTCCCAGCCTCAGAAAATCTTGGGAAAAGCGCCTTTTCACCGCGATCATCTGGCTCCGCTGCTGATGCTCCAGCACCGCAGCTCTTTCTCTTGGTGACTGATCGTTGGTGGCAGTTACACCTCATTTAAACCTGCCGCTGCTGCTGCAGGCTCTGGCCTTGCCTCCTCAGCCGCTGTCACGTGAGCTCCGGGCTCCTTGCGGGTCCCTGCTGCTGCCCAGGCTTGACCGAGAGAGGCTCCCACCCGACACCACAGCCGACTCAGAGCCTCAGAAGCCTCCTCTCTCCACAGCCGCCTCTCCACAGCTTCAGGAGCCCAGCCCAACACCAGCAGCTCCGCCTCATGCCCGGACAGCCGGAGCACCCATCCCAGCACCTCTGAGAGTCGGCCCCAACCCCAGCAGCCATCACCTGTGCCTGGGAAACTGTCCCACCTGCCAGCGAGCACCCAGGAACCAGCCTCTGAAGGACTGGATATCCGCCTGGTCTTCCCGACCCGACCCGTGTCTCCCCCGCTACCGACAGCGGTAGGGATGTGGGATATCAGAAGACTCCCGACTGACAGCTGAAGGCATCGACCATTCTGATTTCAGCAGAATAAAGGTGTAGCCAGAACTACAGACCAGTTGTGCTGTTGTCCGGATCATAACGGCATGAATGCCAGGACTTCTGCAATTCTGGCCTGAAGTTCATACCGGGCCAGGCAGGGACGAGGATGCCCATAACGAGGTGTCAGCAGGCAGGGAGATGGGCACGGGACCTGCCGACTGGCCAGAGGAGCCCAGCCTCCCAGGTGGGACCAGCCCGCAAAATTCTGAGCCACTGAGGCACCCATGGGGCTCGTCAAGAGGTCATCACCCCCACCTCGGCTTCCCGTGCCAGCACCGCAGCGCTTTGTCTCGGTGAGTGACCATTGGTGGCGCTTACGCCTCGTTTAAACCTGCTGCTTGCTCCCACATTGAAAGTGCCAGGAGGGAAAAGAGGGGCTTCTTCCCGCTGTCTCTGGAAAGTCCCACTCTTCCCTCCTGGCACCTTTGCTGTGGGGGAAATTCTCAGAGTTTTGATGGTTCTGAGCCCGGTTTCACCGCGGTGCAGGTGAAAAAAGAGGGGGGGAGGAGGGAGGGCCCTGCACGCGAGCGGGACAGGATGTGACATCAGAGGGGCGGGGGGATGGCGGGAAAACGGCACTGGGAACGGGAAGGGGAAGAAGGGACATGGTGGTAGTGGCAGGGGTGAGGGGCCGACGACACGGTGACGCCGCGTTAGTGACGAGGTGGGCGAGGGGCTGTGGGTGAGGCTGCACGGTGGGGAGCGGGGGGAGGGCTCGGGCCTGCTACGGAGGTGAACCCGGGCCTGGTCGTGTGGGGACCGGCGCCCAGGGGAGGTCCCAGGCCCTGTTCTGAGGCGACTGAGGCCATGGGGGGGCCCCAGGGCCTCTCCTGAGGTGACAGTGGTTATGGAGAGGCCCCAGCCCCTGTCCTGAGGCAACAGCAGCCGAGGGAAGGCTCTGTCCTCAGGCGACAGCAGCCATGGGGAAGCCCCAGGCACCCTCCTGAGGCGACGGAGATCGAGGAGCGGCCCCGACCCGAAATGACAGTGGCCGAGGGGAGGCCCCAGGCCCCGTCCTGAGGCGACTGAGGCCACGGGGGGGGCCCAGGACCCTTCCTGAGGTGAGAGTGGCCAAGGGGAGGCCCCAGCCCTTGCCCTGACCCGACGGTAGCCGAGTGGAGGCCCCCTCCTGAGGCGACAGTAGCCGTGGGGAGGCCCCAGACCCAGTTCTGAGGTGACAGTGGCCAAGGGGAGGCCCTGCTCCCAGTGCCCGGCCCAGCAGCGTGCCCCCATCCTGGTCCCACATCACCCAGGGCCCAACCTGGCCCTTCATTCCTGCGCTGGCCCCCGGGCCCTGCTGGGATGGGGGTGTCCCTGCCCCTGCGCTCCCCTTGGTGAGGGCCCTTCTGCTCACCCAGGGGGGTGTCGGGGCATTGTCCCACCTGGCACAGACCCACCGTCCCCTCAGCTGTGCCCTGTCCTTTGCAGTTGGGCCGGGAGCTCCCAGTACCGCCAGTTTATCCAGTGTAAATACCCACTGAGGTCTGGGACTGGCTTCAGTCAGCACGGGGGCACCGGGAGCTGCATTTCAGCGTCCCCGGCCTCTCCTCACACCCACCGCTCAGCTCCAGCGGTGACAATAAATGCCCTTTGCCTCTGCCCGCTGTCTGCGTCTGTGGGACGCTGGCTCGAAGGCTCGGCTGCATGTGGCTTTTCACGTGGTGCCTGGTTTTGCCCCAAAAAGGGGGGTTTTGGTGGTGGTGAGGAGGCAGGGGTGAGCGGAGGGCTCTGCCGTGGGGTCGAGGGGAGCCGGGCAGCCCTCCCAGCCCGCCTGGTGTCTCACACCAGGACAGGGTGGGGCAGGGGAAGGGGGAAATGCGGTTGGCAGGGGAGAAACGTTTATGGATTGTGTCAGGAATGGTGTGGCCAGGACTGGGGCAGTGACCGTCCCCCTGTACTGGGCACTGGTGACGCCCCGCCTTGAATATTGTGTTCATTTTGGGGCCCCTCACTCCAAGAAGGACATTGAGGCACCGGAGCGTGTCCAGAGAAGGGCAACGGAGCTGGTGAGGGGTCTGGAGCACAAGTCTGGTGAGGAGTGGCTGAGGGAGCTGGGGGTGTTCAGCCTGGAGAAGAGGAGGCTGAGGGGAGACCTTCTCACTCTCCACAACTCCCTGAAAGGAAGGGGTAGCCAGTGGGGGTCGGTCTCTTCTCCCAAGGAACAGGCGATGGGACAAGAGGAAATGGCCTCGAGTTGCACCAGGGCGGGTTTAGGATGGGAATTAGGAAAAATTTCTGCACCACAAGGGTTGTCAAACATCGTAAGAGGCTGCCCAGGGCAGTGGTGGAATCGCCACCCCTGGAGGGATTTAAAAGCCGCGCAGACGTGGTGCTGAGGGACGTGGGTTAGTGGTGTTTTGGGCAGGGCTGAGTTAATGGTTGGACTTGATGATCTGAAAGGTCTTTTCCAACCTAAACGATTCTCTCATTCCATGATCCAGACAGGATTGTGGGTCCAGCAGCACCAGGGCTGCTCGCCGGGAGTCGCTCGTGCTCCTCGGCTGCCAACCTGCTGCCAAAACCCGACCCAGGTGGATCTAGGGGGAAATCGCTCGGTTTCTGTCCCGTCCATGCAAGCTTTCCTCTCCCATTGTTGCTGCCTCAGATGGTGGTTTCCACTCCGGTGTCCCTCCGAGGAGCTGCTCTGTGTGTCCCCTTCACCGTGTGTCCCCGCGCAATGGTGGCAGGCCACCCAGCTTTACGTCCCATGTCCTTTCAGCCAGTCGCTTCCCCCTCTCTCTCTTTGTCCCCTCCATCTCTGTGGCTGCTGGGGACTGAGGACGGCCACCGCCACCTGCAGAGGGACCCGTGGGTGTCACCAGCCGAGCACCGCATCCCCGCTGTGCCTCCCCAGGCGGTTAACTCACCCCCCTCTCTCTGCCCTTACAGGTTTCCCAGAGGATGGAACCGGCATCGGTGGGGACCAAAGTCCCCTCCTTCCTGTCAGACCTGGGGAAGGCCACGTTGCGGGGCATCTGGAAATGTCCCCGCTGCGGCACTTACAATGGCACCAGAGGCCTCATCCGCAAGAACAAGACCTGCGGCACCGTCTTCCACTACGGCACCCGCAAGCAGCCCAGCATTGACGCCGTCAAGATCATCAGTGGCTTGGACTTACAGGTTTATTCGGTGCGGCAGAGGGACCGGGGACCGGATTACCGGTGCTTTGTGGAGCTGGGGGTCTCGGAGACGGCCATCCAGACGGTGGACGGGACCATCATCACGCAGCCCCCAGCCATGGAGTGAGGGAAAGACTTGGAAGAAAAAGGCAAAACTCATGGGTTGAGATAAAGGCAGTTTAACATTACAGCAAAGAGAAGAAGAAAACAACAACAAGAATACTGAGAGAGGAATATACAAAACATGATTACGATAGCACCGCTCACTGACCGGACCTGGGAAGCCCCAGCCCTGCAAAGTGGCAGCTCCCAGGGCATGGCCCACAGGGGATGGAATACCTGTGTCCCTGCCAGGTCCTGGGGAAATTAACCCTTCCCCCACCGGCACCAGGACAGACAGGTTGCCAGTTTGAAAAGGAGCCAGCTCTCTTAACACCCTCGGGTGGATATTGTCAGGGCCCATTGATGTGTAGGGCTCAGGCTCCTGTAATAGCTTCTATACCAACTCTCCCTGCGTTTGTGTTTACGTCAGCCTGGATTGTTGTTCCCAAGGCCAGCCACCCAACGAAGGGAATTCCCTTTCTTGGGAATAAGCTGGTTTTGTGCTTCCAGGAGAGCATTCTTGAAAAACTCCCAGCACTCGCTTGCTCCTCCGGGGAAGCTTCCCGTGGAATCCCTGCCGTCTGGGCTCTCAGCAAATTGAGCCTTGCTCTTCAAAAATCTGAAATCTCTGCCTTAGTGCTAACCTTCAGGGCGCCCGGCAGGATCCCAGACTCCACAATACTGAGATGACTGCAGCCGAGGCTGTCACTAACTGAGGCGCTACGAGGCAGGTGGGCTTGGTTTGTGAGTAGCACGTCCAGCATCCTCGTTCCTGCTTGGCACATCTTAAAGCGAGAAAGACTGCAGCCACACAGTCTTCCCTTTTTCTCCTTCTTCTGGTTCAAAAGAGTTGAGAAGTTAAGGGAAAGGTTTTTACTTCAAGGTTTCAGGAGCGTGTTCAAGATGTCTTTTGCATACCGTTATTCACTGAACATCCTAAACTAAAAGGAACTGTCAGTTCCCGTGTTCAGTGACCTCTGAGGTTTGCAAGGCGTGCTTGACTGTGTACAGACATGATTTTATCCTGAAAATGAGAAAAAGAGAATGTTTCCCCTGCGCTGGCTGTTCAGGTAAAATGACTTCTAAGATTTTTTTTTTCCTCTTTTGAAAGATATTGCTTTAGGTAAAGGTCTGGGATAAAAATGACTCTATTTCTGTTCTCTCATAGTCTGGGCCTTTTTTTGTCAGTGTCAGGGAAGGACGGAATTCCTTCTTCCCCCGCCCCTCCTCATGAGAGCACTGGAAAGAGAATGAGATACATCTGTTCCTTAGTACCTGCAACAGCAGCTCCTTGGACAATTAGAGAGAAGCCCACCTGTATGCACGCTTTGCACCCGCTGCTTTCATTGTTACACGGGCAGCATGGCTTGTGCTAGCCAGTGCCTAGAGGAAGAACAAGCATCTTTGTAACCTCGCTCTGGAGACCGCTGGTGGCTGAATGAGCGTCTACACTTTAAAGAGCATCACTGACGTTTGATAGACCCCATGCAAGTAGTTACTAAAAGCTCATGTGAGGCGATTGCAGGCTTGCGATGCCTTGATGCCTACCACATTCCCTTTTAGCCAGGACCTTCTTTTGACTCTTCAAAGGTGTCATTATCTCTGACAACATCAGCGGCTAACCACGTAACAGAACTAAAAGAAATTGGCAAGGTTCTTTCAGTTGTGCCCTTTTCTTTATTTCACGTTACTAATAAGGAGCGTGAAGGTTTTAGGCTTTGCATCCTCATCCCTTCCCAGTGCTTCTTCTGACTCGGTGTAACACTCCAAAGTTAGGTAAGGTTTCCAGGTTTTCCCTGGAAGACTTTGTGGACAAGTCCACAGGCCTGCCGAGCCCAGCCTTAGGAGCGGACGCGCTGGCCGTGGAGCTGGTGATGTTGGAGGTGTCGGAGGAGAGAAGTCGAGCAGGGTCTGGTTGCTGGGGCACGGCAGGACCTGCGCATCTGAGCACACCCAGCGCATGGACATGTCTGGCATCCACGCGGCCGGGAGAGCAGAACTGACCCCGCACTGCTCTTCCAGACACGTTTCGATAGAGCCCATGGGAATGTGGAGAACTGGTGTACCTGTGGGGTCAGAGATGCTCCGTTTGACTCATGAGCAAAAGCAAAAAAAGAGGCACTGGTATTTCAAGCACTCAGTTTTAAGTCCTGTATTTAGGCAACTATCTCTCATCAGAGTCTCACCAGCGACTCCAAGCTTTCAGTCTCTTTCACCGATAGGTTCCTGAAGCAACGCTGGAGAAGACAGGCCTTGTTTGACTCGATTTCTTAATCCAGAAAGCACAAAGGATATCTAACTCTCCCTAAGCATCCTCCTCACCTCAAAGACAGGGAAAGGTATTTTGAAATAGATCCACGCAATATTTCTGTACTGTCGACACAACAGGTGTTCCTTTCTTTTTCAAAATGATGAAATACTGATTTCATGGTTCTCTTGGAAAAGGGCATTTTCAAAGGAGCGGGGTGCTCAATAGATGAGGAAGAATTAAAAGCAAGGTCAACAGTATGGCGGTGTAAAGAGAAATCGGCGAAGCTTTGCAGAGTGTCAACCAATGGGAGGAACACCTTTGGAAAAGGTCTAACTCGTTCTGGCTGAACACAGTGGATCCCATTAAGGCCGACGTGGCGTCTGACTGGCGAGGATCTTCTCCGAGCACGTCAGGTGGCGCAAAGGCCAGAGCACAAGGGCAGTCTTCTCACAACTCTGCTGAGCAGCTGTGACTAAAGTGCAGTAGTTCGCAGGCTCTGTAATTCATTGGCAGCGCCTCTACGTGACGGGGATGCAGCTTTCGCACGTATTTTGCTGTGCACGAGAGGGAACTGCCCCAGAGCCTGCGGGCGAAAGGCTTACATGCTAAGTGAAGCCGGGCTTTTCTTTAGAGAAGTTTTGTTTTCTGTCTTGTGGCCCATTTGACAAAGCAGCCAAGTCTGTCTGCTGTGGGAGTGTTTTGTCCAGAATCGCTTCCAAGCCAAAAAGCAGTGTTTTCCAGGTAACGGTTGGGGACGAGCCTGGGTTGGCCAGTTTTGCCGCGCTGGGACTCTGCAGGTGTCACAGCCGGTCCCGCTGGGGGCGGTGCCCAGGGCCGTGGCTGCGGTGGGGTATCCAGGCTGTGAGGTCACAGAGCCCCGCTGTGCCACGCCCTCACGTGCAGTGCTGTGCCGCGGGCAGTGCTCCGGCTGTGCCAGCAGCGGCAGTGCCAGCAGCGGCAGCAGTGGCAGCAGTGCCAGCAGCGGTCGTAGCAGTGGCGTTGCCAGCAGCGGTAGCAGTGCCAACGTTGTCAGCGGCAGCAGTGCCATCAGTGGCAGTGACAGCAGCAGCAGCGGCAGTGCCCGCAGTGGTAGCAGTAGCAGTGCCAACGTTGTCAGCGGCAGTATTGCCATCAGTGCCGGTGCCAGCAGCAGCGGCAGTGGCGGCATGGTGCAGGTGCAGGGGGTCATGACCCCCGCCCGCCTCCTTATCCTCCTCCTGGTGCTCCTGCAAGCGAATGATGCCTGGGCCGCTCCGTGCAGAATGCCGGGATTAGGTAGGCAGGCAAGCCATCCCCCAGCCCTGGCAGCGTGGCACAGCACCAGCGCACGTCGGGGTGGCAGCAGGGCTGGGGTCGTGGTTGGGCAGGGCTGGGAGGGCAGCGGGGCTGGGTGAGCCGTGGGCCAGCTCTGTGGGTGTCAGGAGGCAGATGACTCATGGGGAGGTGGAGGGGCCCGCGGCTGCTGCGGGGGCATTTTCCAGGTGAACAGTGGGGCCGGGAGCGGCGCCACAGGGTGAGAAACCATCCCTGGAGCCGGCCCTGTGCCGCCCTGCCCCGCAGCAGCCTTAGCCCAGCCGGCGGGTCTGGGCCGCAGCGGCACCGCAGGAGCACTTCTTCCCCAGGCTGGTCACAGCCGTGCCCAGGGCCATGGCTCTGCCGCTCCCCGGCTGCATCTCGGCTTTCAGCCTCGGGGCTGGCCGACCGTGGGAGATGTCCGCTCAGGAAAACAGAAGCATTCCTGCTCGAGCCCTGCAGTGCTCTCCTTGGGTGAATCCAGGCCCCCATGGGACACACAGCCCCCTGCCCACAGCCCGGGGAGCAGACGGGGCAGCGCTGGTGCAGGCTCTCACCGGCCAGCGGGGCTCTTCTCCACGGGAGGTGTGAATGGTCAGTGTTTCCCTCCGGTGCTTTCCTGTGGGCTGCTTCTGTGCATGGTAGACATCTCCTGGGAAGGAATCCCCGAGGGGCCATATGTTTCTCCATCCGGTCCTTGAGGACGGACGTGCACTTGGCCTGGAAACAGTATCCTGAGAGCTGCCAGGTGCCAGCGAACGGGTCACCCAGGCCCCTCTGCAGCTTTGGAAATCTCCAGCCACGTCTGGGTCCCGCGACAGTACCTGACCCCCTCCAGTCACTGCAGGTCACTGAGAAAGCCGTAGATCACCACATCTCATGGAAACATGCTTGATTACAGCTGTGCCTGCAGCCGACAGCCACCCGACTTCTCTGCTGGATCTTGTCCGGGAGCCTCAGGGCGATCCCACAGGTACGTCGCTTGAATGAGTGAGCATTTCGGTTTTCATAGTCTGTCGATACGAAGTCTGACTTAGTATCTTCTTGGCCGAAGCTCAGACATGCAGAAGAGCTGAGGGGGAATGGGTCAGGCTCAGTGATGTGCCCCGGGGCACTCGGCCTTGCAAAGTGTTCCTTCCCAGCCTCTCCGACCCTGCGCTGCTTCCAGCGCCTGCTGCAAAGCCAGCGGGCTTGTTGGGCTTGAGTTTAGAGCTGGTGTGAGCTCCAGGGAGTCCCGTCTCGCGACAGCTCGGTGCGTGCTTTGTTTCAGAGGGGCCTGGTCCAGGTGCCCAGTGGCTGTGCACAATGCTCCTGCGTGGAAGGGAGAGACGCGTGCCACGGGTCAATCCCGTGTTTGAACTGCATTCGCTGCCGTTCAGGTGGGAAGAACTCTATTGAAATACCTCACGGGAGCTGCTCTGGTGTGTTTGTTTACAGACATGGCTGGAGGTCCTCAAAGAGCAAAGTCTAAAGCCGAAAAGAGAAAATCTTCCCAGCGGTCATCAGAAGTCCTAAAGGAACTCCTGAAGGAATTGGACAAAGCGGCACATGGTGGGCATATCTCACTCTTAAGCACAAGGCTCGGGAAGCCGAGGTTTTAGCTGCCTGTATGGACAAGCCGTAGCCTAGACAGTAGGAAGGGATGGATCAGAGCCTCCCTGCGGTTACACTCAATTTCACGCCTTGCAGGCGCTGGCGAGCTGCAGACAGAGACGGTCCAGAGTCTCTGCTGCCAGGTGTGGTCCAAGCTGAGTGCCAGGGACAGCTGCTGCCCCAGTTAGAGCGTTACTCCTCAGAGCTGCTCTGGGCAGACGGTGGTGTCCAGCTGGCAGGAACTGGCGGTGCTCGCGTCTTGAGCGCGTGAGGAACTTGCCGAGGAGCTGATCCCAGAGAAGCCGTGGGAGGGCCAGCGCCCTCTCTGCAAGTCAACAGAGAGGAGAGTGGCCCTGGGTGGCAGAGAGGATGCGCAGGCAGCTTGGGGCCGCTGGGACCGGCAGAGTTGGCCAGGGCCGGAGCAGCCCCAGCTTCACGGCCTGGTCCAGCCTCGTTGTTCTCCTTGATGTCTGAGGACTCTCGGGGACACCTCGGGCTCAGGGACAGGTGAAAGCTGGACACCCGGCTTGAGGCCGGACACCTAACTTGAAGGCCGCTCAAATGAAGGGCTGTGAATTCAGCCTCGGGTCGTTTACCTGTCTCTTGCCGGTTGTGTTTTAGGTAACTTGGGTGTTTTTCCGCTTCTTTTGAGGGACTGTGGGCTCTCGTGTGCACTGGGAAACCAAAGAGGGTCTCGCGTTTAGATTTTTCTCCATGAAGGACACGTTGTTTGGACTAGTGACTAGGTGCACCCCCAAATTTCCAGGCTTTGTGTCTAAGCGATACTCATGTATTTTGGGAAGTATCGCCTCCTGAAGATACCACGTTGCCCATGAGGAGCGGTTACTTCTATCTCATTCAACTGACCTGCTTTCTTTTGAAAGTGAGGGACTGGGGGCCTGTGGACAAGGAGGCGCTTCAGGAAGGAGGCAGTCAGGCAGCGCCAGTCTCTGATGAAGCAACGAGGGCAATTCAATCAGCAGGCGTGCCAGGTAATTGTCGCCCCTCGGTCATCCAGCGTCCTGAATCAAAATCCCTGGGTGTCTGCAGGCTCTTCCCCTGGTGCCCGCTGCTGCGCATCGTGTCAGCAGCCAAACTATCGAAAAGAAGCCAGGAAGGGCTCTCTGAGGATGACTGTCACCTCTGGGCTGTGGAGGTTATGGCCAGCAGTGCGCGCCTAACCCTCTCTGGATGCGGGGAGATGCTCACCGCCCACCACACCCAGTTCACCCAAGGTTCAGAACTTTGCCATTTTGGGAAGGAGGCCATCTGAGCCAGCCTCAGCAGATGATGGGAAATGCGGCTCTTAATGGAATGTACCTCCTGCAATAGCTGTCCCCCAGAGCTCGCCGTGAGTCCCCCGAGGCACAACAGCGGGGGATCCCTCCTGTGACCTGAGGTCCAAAGGGATGCACTGACAGATGGGGCAGGGCTTAGAGGGAACCTGCACCATCCTTCTGCACCCACTGTGCCTGCGCCATGCTGAGGCTTTACCTTTCTGGGATTTTTGGCAGTGCTGTCCACCCCCGGGGAAGCCCGCCACGCCGGGATGGATGACTTTCTTCCAAAGAATGCAGGTACTGAGCAGTCTTGCAGGGGGCCAGAAGTGGGAGACAACTCCTGAAAACTCGGGGCATGCAAGCGGTGCCCACGCTGAAGAAAAGGCAAAGAGGGAGAGGGAGGTTGGGGTGTCTCCCGAGAGGGCCTGACTCCATCCCTTCGGGGTGTGGGTGCTTGGCTGGGGTGGGAGAGCTGGGGGCGAGAGGAGAAAGAGAGGCTCCAGAGTGCACTGATTTGCGACGGCTGTGGGAGTTCCCTTTGCTTCCACCGAAACCAAGGAGATGACGCAGCCCCAGGGTGTTCCCTCCTTCAGGGATGGTAACAAAGTGCGAAAGAACGTTTGCTGGCAATGTCAGACCTCCTGTGAGACTGCCAGTGGCGTGCAGGACACACTAACGTACGGAATTGTTCCTCCAGGTGTGGATGGCAAGAGAAACACAAATGCTGTGGATCCTAAAGACTTCCAGAAGTATTGGAGAGAAGGCACCATGGCGATCTTCGGCTCTGTGCTGTTTGGGATGGGACTGTGTTGTGCGATCTATTTGTGGAGGGAGAGGAAAAAGTATGTTGTTGCGGGGGAGGAGGTGACAAGCTCCTGAATTAGATGGCTGCTATTAGCCATGAAGCATTTAGAGGTAGGGTGTTCTGGAGTGCCGAGTTAGGTACTGGCCAATGTCCGTCAGGTGATGCCGTAAATCCCAGATGTTCACCTCAGCCAAGGTGTCCCAGCAACTCAGACCGTGGTGAGGAACCTTCCCAGCTATCGTCCCGGCTTTGGAGAAAGAGCTGTCCCATCTGCACCCCAGCGCTGCCAGCGTGCGTGTTCTCAGCAAGGGCAAGGGTTTTGTCTGGGCAGGGGTGTGTATCTCTGCAGACAGGTATTCTGAAGAGAGGATGGAGAGCAGCTCACTGAAGAGGGAGCCCAGGCTGTCCCCTTGTCTGGCGAGGGATGGGCAGGGGAGGCGAGTGCTGGTCCTTGCCAGGCACCCTAAGAAAGGAGTGCAGGAGGCTCTCCCGGCCCTGTGTTGCTGTGCCCAGCTTTGGTCCCCTGGGTCTCCTTCCCGGCACGTGCAGAGCAGCCAGGTCAGGATGGCCAGGGCAGAGAGGAGACGAGCCACGGGCAGGCGAGCGGAGCCCCAGCCCAGGGGTGCGCAGAGCCCTGTATTTCTGCACAGGGCTCCCCATGTGCAGCCAGATGCCCACACCCGCTGGGGCATCCGGCGCTGTCCCGCACCCTCACACCCGCCTAGCACCACAGCCGTGTCAGAGCCTCAGCAGCCTCCTCTCTCCACAGCCGCCTCTCCACAGCTTCAGGAGCCCAGCCCAACACCAGCAGCTACTCCTTGTGCCCGGACAGCCGCACCACCCATCCCAGCACCTCTGAGAGTTGGCCCAAACCCCAGCAGCCATCACCTGTGCCTGGGAAAGCGGCCCACCTGCCACCGAACACCCAGAAACGGGCCCCTGACAGACTGGATATCCACCTGGTCTTCCCGACCCCACCCGAGCCTCCCCCGTTACCGACAGCGGTAGGGATTTGGGATATCAAAAGGCTCCCGACTGACAGCTGAAGGGGTCGACCATTCTGATTTCAAAATAAAGGTGTAGCCATAAATACAGAGCAGTCGCGCTCTTGTCCGTGTCATAACAGCAGCAATGCCAGGAATTCAGCAATTCTGGTCTGAAGTTCCTATCGGGGCAGGCAGGGACAAGGATGCCCATGGTGTCAGCAGGCAGGGAGCTGGGCGTGGGACCCGCCGACGGGCCAGCAAGACCCAGCCTCCCTGGTGGGACTGGCCCACAAAATTCTAAGCCACTGAGGCACCCATGGAGCTCGTTACAGGTCATCATCCCCACCTTGGCTTCCCGTGCCAACACCGCAGCTCTTTGTCTCGGTGAGTGACTGCTGGTGGCCATTATGTATCGTTTAAACCTGCCCCTGCTGCTGCAGCCTCTGGCCTTGCCTTCTCAGCCACTCTCGTGTGAGCTCCGGGCTGTTTGCGGTCCCTGCTCCTGCCCAGGCTTGTCCCAGCCTCAGAAAATCTTGGGAAAAGCGCCTTTTCACCGCGATCATCTGGCTCCGCTGCTGATGCTCCAGCACCGCAGCTCTTTCTCTTGGTGACTGATCGTTGGTGGCAGTTACACCTCATTTAAACCTGCCGCTGCTGCTGCAGGCTCTGGCCTTGCCTCCTCAGCCGCTGTCACGTGAGCTCCGGGCTCCTTGCGGGTCCCTGCTGCTGCCCAGGCTTGACCGAGAGAGGCTCCCACCCGACACCACAGCCGACTCAGAGCCTCAGCAGCCTCCTCTCTCCACAGCCGCCTCTCCACAGCTTCAGGAGCCCAGCCCAACACCAGCAGCTCCGCCTCATGCCCGGACAGCCGGAGCACCCATCCCAGCACCTCTGAGAGTCGGCCCCAACCCCAGCAGCCATCACCTGTGCCTGGGAAACTGTCCCACCTGCCAGCGAGCACCCAGGAACCAGCCTCTGAAGGACTGGATATCCGCCTGGTCTTCCCGACCCGACCCGTGTCTCCCCCGCTACCGACAGCGGTAGGGATGTGGGATATCAGAAGACTCCCGACTGACAGCTGAAGGCATCGACCATTCTGATTTCAGCAGAATAAAGGTGTAGCCAGAACTACAGACCAGTTGTGCTGTTGTCCGGATCATAACGGCATGAATGCCAGGACTTCTGCAATTCTGGCCTGAAGTTCATACCGGGCCAGGCAGGGACGAGGATGCCCATAACGAGGTGTCAGCAGGCAGGGAGATGGGCACGGGACCTGCCGACTGGCCAGAGGAGCCCAGCCTCCCAGGTGGGACCAGCCCGCAAAATTCTGAGCCACTGAGGCACCCATGGGGCTCGTCAAGAGGTCATCACCCCCACCTCGGCTTCCCGTGCCAGCACCGCAGCGCTTTGTCTCGGTGAGTGACCATTGGTGGCGCTTACGCCTCGTTTAAACCTGCTGCTTGCTCCCACATTGAAAGTGCCAGGAGGGAAAAGAGGGGCTTCTTCCCGCTGTCTCTGGAAAGTCCCACTCTTCCCTCCTGGCACCTTTGCTGTGGGGGAAATTCTCAGAGGTTTGATGGTTCTGAGCCCGGTTTCACCGCGGTGCAGGTGAAAAAAGAGGGGGGGAGGAGGGAGGGCCCTGCACGCGAGCGGGACAGGATGTGACATCAGAGGGGCGGGGGGATGGCGGGAAAACGGCACTGGGAACGGGAAGGGGAAGAAGGGACATGGTGGTAGTGGCAGGGGTGAGGGGCCGACGACACGGTGACGCCGCGTTAGTGACGAGGTGGGCGAGGGGCTGTGGGTGAGGCTGCACGGTGGGGAGCGGGGGGAGGGCTCGGGCCTGCTACGGAGGTGAACCCGGGCCTGGTCGTGTGGGGACCGGCGCCCAGGGGAGGTCCCAGGCCCTGTTCTGAGGCGACTGAGGCCATGGGGGGGCCCCAGGGCCTCTCCTGAGGTGACAGTGGTTATGGAGAGGCCCCAGCCCCTGTCCTGAGGCAACAGCAGCCGAGGGAAGGCTCTGTCCTCAGGCGACAGCAGCCATGGGGAAGCCCCAGGCACCCTCCTGAGGCGACGGAGATCGAGGAGCGGCCCCGACCCGAAATGACAGTGGCCGAGGGGAGGCCCCAGGCCCCGTCCTGAGGCGACTGAGGCCACGGGGGGGGCCCAGGACCCTTCCTGAGGTGAGAGTGGCCAAGGGGAGGCCCCAGCCCTTGCCCTGACCCGACGGTAGCCGAGTGGAGGCCCCCTCCTGAGGCGACAGTAGCCGTGGGGAGGCCCCAGACCCAGTTCTGAGGTGACAGTGGCCAAGGGGAGGCCCTGCTCCCAGTGCCCGGCCCAGCAGCGTGCCCCCATCCTGGTCCCACATCACCCAGGGCCCAACCTGGCCCTTCATTCCTGCGCTGGCCCCCGGGCCCTGCTGGGATGGGGGTGTCCCTGCCCCTGCGCTCCCCTTGGTGAGGGCCCTTCTGCTCACCCAGGGGGGTGTCGGGGCATTGTCCCACCTGGCACAGACCCACCGTCCCCTCAGCTGTGCCCTGTCCTTTGCAGTTGGGCTGGGAGCTCCCAGTGCCGCCAGTTTATTCAGTGTAAATACCCACTGAGGTCTGGGACTGGCTTCAGTCAGCACGGGGGCACCGGGAGCTGCATTTCAGCGTCCCCGGCCTCTCCTCACACCCACCGCTCAGCTCCAGCGGTGACAATAAATGCCCTTTGCCTCTGCCCGCTGTCTGCGTCTGTGGGACGCTGGCTCGAAGGCTCGGCTGCATGTGGCTTTTCATGTGGTGCCTGGTTTTGCCCCAAAAAGGGGGGTTTTGGTGGTGGTGAGGAGGCAGGGGTGAGCGGAGGGCTCTGCCGTGGGGTCGAGGGGAGCCGGGCAGCCCTCCCAGCCCGCCTGGTGTCTCACACCAGGACAGGGTGGGGCAGGGGAAGGGGGAAATGCGGTTGGCAGGGGAGAAACGTTTATGGATTGTGTCAGGAATGGTGTGGCCAGGACTGGGGCAGTGACCGTCCCCCTGTACTGGGCACTGGTGACGCCCCGCCTTGAATATTGTGTTCATTTTGGGGCCCCTCACTCCAAGAAGGACATTGAGGCACCGGAGCGTGTCCAGAGAAGGGCAACGGAGCTGGTGAGGGGTCTGGAGCACAAGTCTGGTGAGGAGTGGCTGAGGGAGCTGGGGGTGTTCAGCCTGGAGAAGAGGAGGCTGAGGGGAGACCTTCTCACTCTCCACAACTCCCTGAAAGGAAGGGGTAGCCAGTGGGGGTCGGTCTCTTCTCCCAAGGAACAGGCGATGGGACAAGAGGAAATGGCCTCGAGTTGCACCAGGGCGGGTTTAGGATGGGAATTAGGAAAAATTTCTGCACCACAAGGGTTGTCAAACATCGTAAGAGGCTGCCCAGGGCAGTGGTGGAATCGCCACCCCTGGAGGGATTTAAAAGCCGGGCAGACGTGGTGCTGAGGGACGTGGGTTAGTGGTGTTTTGGGCAGGGCTGAGTTAATGGTTGGACTTGATGATCTGAAAGGTCTTTTCCAACCTAAACGATTCTCTCATTCCATGATCCAGACAGGATTGTGGGTCCAGCAGCACCAGGGCTGCTCGCCGGGAGTCGCTCGTGCTCCTCGGCTGCCAACCTGCTGCCAAAACCCGACCCAGGTGGATCTAGGGGGAAATCGCTCGGTTTCTGTCCCGTCCATGCAAGCTTTCCTCTCCCATTGTTGCTGCCTCAGATGGTGGTTTCCACTCCGGTGTCCCTCCGAGGAGCTGCTCTGTGTGTCCCCTTCACCGTGTGTCCCCGCGCAATGGTGGCAGGCCACCCAGCTTTACGTCCCATGTCCTTTCAGCCAGTCGCTTCCCCCTCTCTCTCTTTGTCCCCTCCATCTCTGTGGCTGCTGGGGACTGAGGACGGCCACCGCCACCTGCAGAGGGACCCGTGGGTGTCACCAGCCGAGCACCGCATCCCCGCTGTGCCTCCCCAGGCGGTTAACTCACCCCCCTCTCTCTGCCCTTACAGGTTTCCCAGAGGATGGAACCGGCATCGGTGGGGACCAAAGTCCCCTCCTTCCTGTCAGACCTGGGGAAGGCCACGTTGCGGGGCATCTGGAAATGTCCCCGCTGCGGCACTTACAATGGCACCCAAGGCCTCATCCGCAAGAACAAGACCTGCGGCACCGTCTTCCACTACGGCACCCGCAAGCAGCCCAGCATTGACGCCGTCAAGATCATCAGTGGCTTGGACTTACAGGTTTATTCGGTGCGGCAGAGGGACCGGGGACCGGATTACCGGTGCTTTGTGGAGCTGGGGGTCTCGGAGACGGCCATCCAGACGGTGGACGGGACCATCATCACGCAGCCCCCAGCCATGGAGTGAGGGAAAGACTTGGAAGAAAAAGGCAAAACTCATGGGTTGAGATAAAGGCAGTTTAACATTACAGCAAAGAGAAGAAGAAAACAACAACAAGAATACTGAGAGAGGAATATACAAAACATGATTACGATAGCACCGCTCACTGACAGGACCTGGGAAGCCCCAGCCCTGCAAAGTGGCAGCTCCCAGGGCATGGCCCACAGGGGATGGAATACCTGTGTCCCTGCCAGGTCCTGGGGAAATTAACCCTTCCCCCACCGGCACCAGGACAGACAGGTTGCCAGTTTGAAAAGGAGCCAGCTCTCTTAACACCCTCGGGTGGATATTGTCAGGGCCCATTGATGTGTAGGGCTCAGGCTCCTGTAATAGCTTCTATACCAACTCTCCCTGCGTTTGTGTTTACGTCAGCCTGGATTGTTGTTCCCAAGGCCAGCCACCCAACGAAGGGAATTCCCTTTCTTGGGAATAAGCTGGTTTTGTGCTTCCAGGAGAGCATTCTTGAAAAACTCCCAGCACTCGCTTGCTCCTCCGGGGAAGCTTCCCGTGGAATCCCTGCCGTCTGGGCTCTCAGCAAATTGAGCCTTGCTCTTCAAAAATCTGAAATCTCTGCCTTAGTGCTAACCTTCAGGGCGCCCGGCAGGATCCCAGACTCCACAATACTGAGATGACTGCAGCCGAGGCTGTCACTAACTGAGGCGCTACGAGGCAGGTGGGCTTGGTTTGTGAGTAGCACGTCCAGCATCCTCGTTCCTGCTTGGCACATCTTAAAGCGAGAAAGACTGCAGCCACACAGTCTTCCCTTTTTCTCCTTCTTCTGGTTCAAAAGAGTTGAGAAGTTAAGGGAAAGGTTTTTACTTCAAGGTTTCAGGAGCGTGTTCAAGATGTCTTTTGCATACCGTTATTCACTGAACATCCTAAACTAAAAGGAACTGTCAGTTCCCGTGTTCAGTGACCTCTGAGGTTTGCAAGGCGTGCTTGACTGTGTACAGACATGATTTTATCCTGAAAATGAGAAAAAGAGAATGTTTCCCCTGCGCTGGCTGTTCAGGTAAAATGACTTCTAAGATTTTTTTTTTCCTCTTTTGAAAGATATTGCTTTAGGTAAAGGTCTGGGATAAAAATGACTCTATTTCTGTTCTCTCATAGTCTGGGCCTTTTTTTGTCAGTGTCAGGGAAGGACGGAATTCCTTCTTCCCCCGCCCCTCCTCATGAGAGCACTGGAAAGAGAATGAGATACATCTGTTCCTTAGTACCTGCAACAGCAGCTCCTTGGACAATTAGAGAGAAGCCCACCTGTATGCACGCTTTGCACCCGCTGCTTTCATTGTTACACGGGCAGCATGGCTTGTGCTAGCCAGTGCCTAGAGGAAGAACAAGCATCTTTGTAACCTCGCTCTGGAGACCGCTGGTGGCTGAATGAGCGTCTACACTTTAAAGAGCATCACTGACGTTTGATAGACCCCATGCAAGTAGTTACTAAAAGCTCATGTGAGGCGATTGCAGGCTTGCGATGCCTTGATGCCTACCACATTCCCTTTTAGCCAGGACCTTCTTTTGACTCTTCAAAGGTGTCATTATCTCTGACAACATCAGCGGCTAACCACGTAACAGAACTAAAAGAAATTGGCAAGGTTCTTTCAGTTGTGCCCTTTTCTTTATTTCACGTTACTAATAAGCAACGTGAAGGTTTTAGGCTTTGCATCCTCATCCCTTCCCAGTGCTTCTTCTGACTCGGTGTAACACTCCAAAGTTAGGTAAGGTTTCCAGGTTTTCCCTGGAAGACTTTGTGGACAAGTCCACAGGCCTGCCGAGCCCAGCCTTAGGAGCGGACGCGCTGGCCGTGGAGCTGGTGATGTTGGAGGTGTCGGAGGAGAGAAGTCGAGCAGGGTCTGGTTGCTGGGGCACGGCAGGACCTGCGCATCTGAGCACACCCAGCGCATGGACATGTCTGGCATCCACGCGGCCGGGAGAGCAGAACTGACCCCGCACTGGTCTTCCAGACACGTTTCGATAGAGCCCATGGGAATGTGGAGAACTGGTGTACCTGTGGGGTCAGAGATGCTCCGTTTGACTCATGAGCAAAAGCAAAAAAAGAGGCACTGGTATTTCAAGCACTCAGTTTTAAGTCCTGTATTTAGGCAACTATCTCTCATCAGAGTCTCACCAGCGACTCCAAGCTTTCAGTCTCTTTCACCGATAGGTTCCTGAAGCAACGCTGGAGAAGACAGGCCTTGTTTGACTCGATTTCTTAATCCAGAAAGCACAAAGGATATCTAACTCTCCCTAAGCATCCTCCTCACCTCAAAGACAGGGAAAGGTATTTTGAAATAGATCCACGCAATATTTCTGTACTGTCGACACAACAGGTGTTCCTTTCTTTTTCAAAATGATGAAATACTGATTTCATGGTTCTCTTGGAAAAGGGCATTTTCAAAGGAGCGGGGTGCTCAATAGATGAGGAAGAATTAAAAGCAAGGTCAACAGTATGGCGGTGTAAAGAGAAATCGGCGAAGCTTTGCAGAGTGTCAACCAATGGGAGGAACACCTTTGGAAAAGGTCTAACTCGTTCTGGCTGAACACAGTGGATCCCATTAAGGCCGACGTGGCGTCTGACTGGCGAGGATCTTCTCCGAGCACGTCAGGTGGCGCAAAGGCCAGAGCACAAGGGCAGTCTTCTCACAACTCTGCTGAGCAGCTGTGACTAAAGTGCAGTAGTTCGCAGGCTCTGTAATTCATTGGCAGCGCCTCTACGTGACGGGGATGCAGCTTTCGCACGTATTTTGCTGTGCACGAGAGGGAACTGCCCCAGAGCCTGCGGGCGAAAGGCTTACATGCTAAGTGAAGCCGGGCTTTTCTTTAGAGGAGTTTTGTTTTCTGTCTTGTGGCCCATTTGACAAAGCAGCCAAGTCTGTCTGCTGTGGGAGTGTTTTGTCCAGAATCGCTTCCAAGCCAAAAAGCAGTGTTTTCCAGGTAACGGTTGGGGACGAGCCTGGGTTGGCCAGTTTTGCCGCGCTGGGACTCTGCAGGTGTCACAGCCGGTCCCGCTGGGGGCGGTGCCCAGGGCCGTGGCTGCGGTGGGGTATCCAGGCTGTGAGGTCACAGAGCCCCGCTGTGCCACGCCCTCACGTGCAGTGCTGTGCCGCGGGCAGTGCTCCGGCTGTGCCAGCAGCGGCAGTGCCAGCAGCGGCAGCAGTGGCAGCAGTGCCAGCAGCGGTCGTAGCAGTGGCGTTGCCAGCAGCGGTAGCAGTGCCAACGTTGTCAGCGGCAGCAGTGCCATCAGTGGCAGTGACAGCAGCAGCAGCGGCAGTGCCCGCAGTGGTAGCAGTAGCAGTGCCAACGTTGTCAGCGGCAGTATTGCCATCAGTGCCGGTGCCAGCAGCAGCGGCAGTGGCGGCATGGTGCAGGTGCAGGGGGTCATGACCCCCGCCCGCCTCCTTATCCTCCTCCTGGTGCTCCTGCAAGCGAATGATGCCTGGGCCGCTCCGTGCAGAATGCTGGGATTAGGTAGGCAGGCAAGCCATCCCCCAGCCCTGGCAGCGTGGCACAGCACCAGCGCACGTCGGGGTGGCAGCAGGGCTGGGGTCGTGGTTGGGCAGGGCTGGGAGGGCAGCGGGGCTGGGTGAGCCGTGGGCCAGCTCTGTGGGTGTCAGGAGGCAGATGACTCATGGGGAGGTGGAGGGGCCCGCGGCTGCTGCGGGGGCATTTTCCAGGTGAACAGTGGGGCCGGGAGGGGCGCCACAGGGTGAGAAACCATCCCTGGAGCCGGCCCTGTGCCGCCCTGCCCCGCAGCAGCCTTAGCCCAGCCGGCGGGTCTGGGCCGCAGCGGCACCGCAGGAGCACTTCTTCCCCAGGCTGGTCACAGCCGTGCCCAGGGCCATGGCTCTGCCGCTCCCCGGCTGCATCTCGGCTTTCAGCCTCGGGGCTGGCCGACCGTGGGAGATGTCCGCTCAGGAAAACAGAAGCATTCCTGCTCGAGCCCTGCAGTGCTCTCCTTGGGTGAATCCAGGCCCCCATGGGACACACAGCCCCCCGCCCACAGCCCGGGGAGCAGACGGGGCAGCGCTGGTGCAGGCTCTCACCGGCCAGCGGGGCTCTTCTCCACGGGAGGTGTGAATGGTCAGTGTTTCCCTCCGGTGCTTTCCTGTGGGCTGCTTCTGTGCATGGTAGACATCTCCTGGGAAGGAATCCCCGAGGGGCCATATGTTTCTCCATCCGGTCCTTGAGGACGGACGTGCACTTGGCCTGGAAACAGTATCCTGAGAGCTGCCAGGTGCCAGCGAACGGGTCACCCAGGCCCCTCTGCAGCTTTGGAAATCTCCAGCCACGTCTGGGTCCCGCGACAGTACCTGACCCCCTCCAGTCACTGCAGGTCACTGAGAAAGCCGTAGATCACCACATCTCATGGAAACATGCTTGATTACAGCTGTGCCTGCAGCCGACGGCCACCCGACTTCTCTGCTGGATCTTGTCCGGGAGCCTCAGGGCGATCCCACAGGTACGTCGCTTGAATGAGTGAGCATTTCGGTTTTCATAGTCTGTCGATACGAAGTCTGACTTAGTATCTTCTTGGCCGAAGCTCAGACATGCAGAAGAGCTGAGGGGGAATGGGTCAGGCTCAGTGATGTGCCCCGGGGCACTCGGCCTTGCAAAGTGTTCCTTCCCAGCCTCTCCGACCCTGCGCTGCTTCCAGCGCCTGCTGCAAAGCCAGCGGGCTTGTTGGGCTTGAGTTTAGAGCTGGTGTGAGCTCCAGGGAGTCCCGTCTCGCGACAGCTCGGTGCGTGCTTTGTTTCAGAGGGGCCTGGTCCAGGTGCCCAGTGGCTGTGCACAATGCTCCTGCGTGGAAGGGAGAGACGCGTGCCACGGGTCAATCCCGTGTTTGAACTGCATTCGCTGCCGTTCAGGTGGGAAGAACTCTATTGAAATACCTCACGGGAGCTGCTCTGGTGTGTTTGTTTACAGACATGGCTGGAGGTCCTCAAAGAGCAAAGTCTAAAGCCGAAAAGAGAAAATCTTCCCAGCGGTCATCAGAAGTCCTAAAGGAACTCCTGAAGGAATTGGACAAAGCGGCACATGGTGGGCATATCTCACTCTTAAGCACAAGGCTCGGGAAGCCGAGGTTTTAGCTGCCTGTATGGACAAGCCGTAGCCTAGACAGTAGGAAGGGATGGATCAGAGCCTCCCTGCGGTGACACTCAATTTCACGCCTTGCAGGCGCTGGCGAGCTGCAGACAGAGACGGTCCAGAGTCTCTGCTGCCAGGTGTGGTCCAAGCTGAGTGCCAGGGACAGCTGCTGCCCCAGTTAGAGCGTTACTCCTCAGAGCTGCTCTGGGCAGACGGTGGTGTCCAGCTGGCAGGAACTGGCGGTGCTCGCGTCTTGAGCGCGTGAGGAACTTGCCGAGGAGCTGATCCCAGAGAAGCCGTGGGAGGGCCAGCGCCCTCTCTGCAAGTCAACAGAGAGGAGAGTGCCCCTGGGTGGCAGAGAGGATGCGCAGGCAGCTTGGGGCCGCTGGGACCGGCAGAGTTGGCCAGGGCCGGAGCAGCCCCAGCTTCACGGCCTGGTCCAGCCTCGTTGTTCTCCTTGATGTCTGAGGACTCTCGGGGACACCTCGGGCTCAGGGACAGGTGAAAGCTGGACACCCGGCTTGAGGCCGGACACCTAACTTGAAGGCCGCTCAAATGAAGGGCTGTGAATTCAGCCTCGGGTCGTTTACCTGTCTCTTGCCGGTTGTGTTTTAGGTAACTTGGGTGTTTTTCCGCTTCTTTTGAGGGACTGTGGGCTCTCGTGTGCACTGGGAAACCAAAGAGGGTCTCGCGTTTAGATTTTTCTCCATGAAGGACACGTTGTTTGGACTAGTGACTAGGTGCACCCCCAAATTTCCAGGCTTTGTGTCTAAGCGATACTCATGTATTTTGGGAAGTATCGCCTCCTGAAGATACCACGTTGCCCATGAGGAGCGGTTACTTCTATCTCATTCAACTGACCTGCTTTCTTTTGAAAGTGAGGGACTGGGGGCCTGTGGACAAGGAGGCGCTTCAGGAAGGAGGCAGTCAGGCAGCGCCAGTCTCTGATGAAGCAACGAGGGCAATTCAATCAGCAGGCGTGCCAGGTAATTGTCGCCCCTCGGTCATCCAGCGTCCTGAATCAAAATCCCTGGGTGTCTGCAGGCTCTTCCCCTGGTGCCCGCTGCTGCGCATCGTGTCAGCAGCCAAACTATCGAAAAGAAGCCAGGAAGGGCTCTCTGAGGATGACTGTCACCTCTGGGCTGTGGAGGTTATGGCCAGCAGTGCGCGCCTAACCCTCTCTGGATGCGGGGAGATGCTCACCGCCCACCACACCCAGTTCACCCAAGGTTCAGAACTTTGCCATTTTGGGAAGGAGGCCATCTGAGCCAGCCTCAGCAGATGATGGGAAATGCGGCTCTTAATGGAATGTACCTCCTGCAATAGCTGTCCCCCAGAGCTCGCCGTGAGTCCCCCGAGGCACAACAGCGGGGGATCCCTCCTGTGACCTGAGGTCCAAAGGGATGCACTGACAGATGGGGCAGGGCTTAGAGGGAACCTGCACCATCCTTCTGCACCCACTGTGCCTGCGCCATGCTGAGGCTTTACCTTTCTGGGATTTTTGGCAGTGCTGTCCACCCCCGGGGAAGCCCGCCACGCCGGGATGGATGACTTTCTTCCAAAGAATGCAGGTACTGAGCAGTCTTGCAGGGGGCCAGAAGTGGGAGACAACTCCTGAAAACTCGGGGCATGCAAGCGGTGCCCACGCTGAAGAAAAGGCAAAGAGGGAGAGGGAGGTTGGGGTGTCTCCCGAGAGGGCCTGACTCCATCCCTTCGGGGTGTGGGTGCTTGGCTGGGGTGGGAGAGCTGGGGGCGAGAGGAGAAAGAGAGGCTCCAGAGTGCACTGATTTGCGACGGCTGTGGGAGTTCCCTTTGCTTCCACCGAAACCAAGGAGATGACGCAGCCCCAGGGTGTTCCCTCCTTCAGGGATGGTAACAAAGTGCGAAAGAACGTTTGCTGGCAATGTCAGACCTCCTGTGAGACTGCCAGTGGCGTGCAGGACACACTAACGTACGGAATTGTTCCTCCAGGTGTGGATGGCAAGAGAAACACAAATGCTGTGGATCCTAAAGACTTCCAGAAGTATTGGAGAGAAGGCGCCATGGCGATCTTCGGCTCTGTGCTGTTTGGGATGGGACTGTGTTGTGCGATCTATTTGTGGAGGGAGAGGAAAAAGTATGTTGTTGCGGGGGAGGAGGTGACAAGCTCCTGAATTAGATGGCTGCTATTAGCCATGAAGCATTTAGAGGTAGGGTGTTCTGGAGTGCCGAGTTAGGTACTGGCCAATGTCCGTCAGGTGATGCCGTAAATCCCAGATGTTCACCTCAGCCAAGGTGTCCCAGCAACTCAGACCGTGGTGAGGAACCTTCCCAGCTATCGTCCCGGCTTTGGAGAAAGAGCTGTCCCATCTGCACCCCAGCGCTGCCAGCGTGCGTGTTCTCAGCAAGGGCAAGGGTTTTGTCTGGGCAGGGGTGTGTATCTCTGCAGACAGGTATTCTGAAGAGAGGATGGAGAGCAGCTCACTGAAGAGGGAGCCCAGGCTGTCCCCTTGTCTGGCGAGGGATGGGCAGGGGAGGCGAGTGCTGGTCCTTGCCAGGCACCCTAAGAAAGGAGTGCAGGAGGCTCTCCCGGCCCTGTGTTGCTGTGCCCAGCTTTGGTCCCCTGGGTCTCCTTCCCGGCACGTGCAGAGCAGCCAGGTCAGGATGGCCAGGGCAGAGAGGAGACGAGCCACGGGCAGGCGAGCGGAGCCCCAGCCCAGGGGTGCGCAGAGCTCTGTATTTCTGCACAGGGCTCCCCATGTGCAGCCAGATGCCCACACCCGCTGGGGCATCCGGCGCTGTCCCGCACCCTCACACCCGCCTAGCACCACAGCCGTGTCAGAGCCTCAGCAGCCTCCTCTCTCCACAGCCGCCTCTCCACAGCTTCAGGAGCCCAGCCCAACACCAGCAGCTACTCCTTGTGCCCGGACAGCCGCACCACCCATCCCAGCACCTCTGAGAGTTGGCCCAAACCCCAGCAGCCATCACCTGTGCCTGGGAAACTGTCCCACCTGCCAGCGAGCACCCAGGAACCAGCCTCTGAAGGACTGGATATCCGCCTGGTCTTCCCGACCCGACCCGTGTCTCCCCCGCTACCGACAGCGGTAGGGATGTGGGATATCAGAAGACTCCCGACTGACAGCTGAAGGCATCGACCATTCTGATTTCAGCAGAATAAAGGTGTAGCCAGAACTACAGACCAGTTGTGCTGTTGTCCGGATCATAACGGCATGAATGCCAGGACTTCTGCAATTCTGGCCTGAAGTTCATACCGGGCCAGGCAGGGACGAGGATGCCCATAACGAGGTGTCAGCAGGCAGGGAGATGGGCACGGGACCTGCCGACTGGCCAGAGGAGCCCAGCCTCCCAGGTGGGACCAGCCCGCAAAATTCTGAGCCACTGAGGCACCCATGGGGCTCGTCAAGAGGTCATCACCCCCACCTCGGCTTCCCGTGCCAGCACCGCAGCGCTTTGTCTCGGTGAGTGACCATTGGTGGCGCTTACGCCTCGTTTAAACCTGCTGCTTGCTCCCACATTGAAAGTGCCAGGAGGGAAAAGAGGGGCTTCTTCCCGCTGTCTCTGGAAAGTCCCACTCTTCCCTCCTGGCACCTTTGCTGTGGGGGAAATTCTCAGAGGTTTGATGGTTCTGAGCCCGGTTTCACCGCGGTGCAGGTGAAAAAAGAGGGGGGGAGGAGGGAGGGCCCTGCACGCGAGCGGGACAGGATGTGACATCAGAGGGGCGGGGGGATGGCGGGAAAACGGCACTGGGAACGGGAAGGGGAAGAAGGGACATGGTGGTAGTGGCAGGGGTGAGGGGCCGACGACACGGTGACGCCGCGTTAGTGACGAGGTGGGCGAGGGGCTGTGGGTGAGGCTGCACGGTGGGGAGCGGGGGGAGGGCTCGGGCCTGCTACGGAGGTGAACCCGGGCCTGGTCGTGTGGGGACCGGCGCCCAGGGGAGGTCCCAGGCCCTGTTCTGAGGCGACTGAGGCCATGGGGGGGCCCCAGGGCCTCTCCTGAGGTGACAGTGGTTATGGAGAGGCCCCAGCCCCTGTCCTGAGGCAACAGCAGCCGAGGGAAGGCTCTGTCCTCAGGCGACAGCAGCCATGGGGAAGCCCCAGGCACCCTCCTGAGGCGACGGAGATCGAGGAGCGGCCCCGACCCGAAATGACAGTGGCCGAGGGGAGGCCCCAGGCCCCGTCCTGAGGCGACTGAGGCCACGGGGGGGGCCCAGGACCCTTCCTGAGGTGAGAGTGGCCAAGGGGAGGCCCCAGCCCTTGCCCTGACCCGACGGTAGCCGAGTGGAGGCCCCCTCCTGAGGCGACAGTAGCCGTGGGGAGGCCCCAGACCCAGTTCTGAGGTGACAGTGGCCAAGGGGAGGCCCTGCTCCCAGTGCCCGGCCCAGCAGCGTGCCCCCATCCTGGTCCCACATCACCCAGGGCCCAACCTGGCCCTTCATTCCTGCGCTGGCCCCCGGGCCCTGCTGGGATGGGGGTGTCCCTGCCCCTGCGCTCCCCTTGGTGAGGGCCCTTCTGCTCACCCAGGGGGGTGTCGGGGCATTGTCCCACCTGGCACAGACCCACCGTCCCCTCAGCTGTGCCCTGTCCTTTGCAGTTGGGCTGGGAGCTCCCAGTGCCGCCAGTTTATTCAGTGTAAATACCCACTGAGGTCTGGGACTGGCTTCAGTCAGCACGGGGGCACCGGGAGCTGCATTTCAGCGTCCCCGGCCTCTCCTCACACCCACCGCTCAGCTCCAGCGGTGACAATAAATGCCCTTTGCCTCTGCCCGCTGTCTGCGTCTGTGGGACGCTGGCTCGAAGGCTCGGCTGCATGTGGCTTTTCATGTGGTGCCTGGTTTTGCCCCAAAAAGGGGGGTTTTGGTGGTGGTGAGGAGGCAGGGGTGAGCGGAGGGCTCTGCCGTGGGGTCGAGGGGAGCCGGGCAGCCCTCCCAGCCCGCCTGGTGTCTCACACCAGGACAGGGTGGGGCAGGGGAAGGGGGAAATGCGGTTGGCAGGGGAGAAACGTTTATGGATTGTGTCAGGAATGGTGTGGCCAGGACTGGGGCAGTGACCGTCCCCCTGTACTGGGCACTGGTGACGCCCCGCCTTGAATATTGTGTTCATTTTGGGGCCCCTCACTCCAAGAAGGACATTGAGGCACCGGAGCGTGTCCAGAGAAGGGCAACGGAGCTGGTGAGGGGTCTGGAGCACAAGTCTGGTGAGGAGTGGCTGAGGGAGCTGGGGGTGTTCAGCCTGGAGAAGAGGAGGCTGAGGGGAGACCTTCTCACTCTCCACAACTCCCTGAAAGGAAGGGGTAGCCAGTGGGGGTCGGTCTCTTCTCCCAAGGAACAGGCGATGGGACAAGAGGAAATGGCCTCGAGTTGCACCAGGGCGGGTTTAGGATGGGAATTAGGAAAAATTTCTGCACCACAAGGGTTGTCAAACATCGTAAGAGGCTGCCCAGGGCAGTGGTGGAATCGCCACCCCTGGAGGGATTTAAAAGCCGCGCAGACGTGGTGCTGAGGGACGTGGGTTAGTGGTGTTTTGGGCAGGGCTGAGTTAATGGTTGGACTTGATGATCTGAAAGGTCTTTTCCAACCTAAACGATTCTCTCATTCCATGATCCAGACAGGATTGTGGGTCCAGCAGCACCAGGGCTGCTCGCCGGGAGTCGCTCGTGCTCCTCGGCTGCCAACCTGCTGCCAAAACCCGACCCAGGTGGATCTAGGGGGAAATCGCTCGGTTTCTGTCCCGTCCATGCAAGCTTTCCTCTCCCATTGTTGCTGCCTCAGATGGTGGTTTCCACTCCGGTGTCCCTCCGAGGAGCTGCTCTGTGTGTCCCCTTCACCGTGTGTCCCCGCGCAATGGTGGCAGGCCACCCAGCTTTACGTCCCATGTCCTTTCAGCCAGTCGCTTCCCCCTCTCTCTCTTTGTCCCCTCCATCTCTGTGGCTGCTGGGGACTGAGGACGGCCACCGCCACCTGCAGAGGGACCCGTGGGTGTCACCAGCCGAGCACCGCATCCCCGCTGTGCCTCCCCAGGCGGTTAACTCACCCCCCTCTCTCTGCCCTTACAGGTTTCCCAGAGGATGGAACCGGCATCGGTGGGGACCAAAGTCCCCTCCTTCCTGTCAGACCTGGGGAAGGCCACGTTGCGGGGCATCTGGAAATGTCCCCGCTGCGGCACTTACAATGGCACCCAAGGCCTCATCCGCAAGAACAAGACCTGCGGCACCGTCTTCCACTACGGCACCCGCAAGCAGCCCAGCATTGACGCCGTCAAGATCATCAGTGGCTTGGACTTACAGGTTTATTCGGTGCGGCAGAGGGACCGGGGACCGGATTACCGGTGCTTTGTGGAGCTGGGGGTCTCGGAGACGGCCATCCAGACGGTGGACGGGACCATCATCACGCAGCCCCCAGCCATGGAGTGAGGGAAAGACTTGGAAGAAAAAGGCAAAACTCATGGGTTGAGATAAAGGCAGTTTAACATTACAGCAAAGAGAAGAAGAAAACAACAACAAGAATACTGAGAGAGGAATATACAAAACATGATTACGATAGCACCGCTCACTGACAGGACCTGGGAAGCCCCAGCCCTGCAAAGTGGCAGCTCCCAGGGCATGGCCCACAGGGGATGGAATACCTGTGTCCCTGCCAGGTCCTGGGGAAATTAACCCTTCCCCCACCGGCACCAGGACAGACAGGTTGCCAGTTTGAAAAGGAGCCAGCTCTCTTAACACCCTCGGGTGGATATTGTCAGGGCCCATTGATGTGTAGGGCTCAGGCTCCTGTAATAGCTTCTATACCAACTCTCCCTGCGTTTGTGTTTACGTCAGCCTGGATTGTTGTTCCCAAGGCCAGCCACCCAACGAAGGGAATTCCCTTTCTTGGGAATAAGCTGGTTTTGTGCTTCCAGGAGAGCATTCTTGAAAAACTCCCAGCACTCGCTTGCTCCTCCGGGGAAGCTTCCCGTGGAATCCCTGCCGTCTGGGCTCTCAGCAAATTGAGCCTTGCTCTTCAAAAATCTGAAATCTCTGCCTTAGTGCTAACCTTCAGGGCGCCCGGCAGGATCCCAGACTCCACAATACTGAGATGACTGCAGCCGAGGCTGTCACTAACTGAGGCGCTACGAGGCAGGTGGGCTTGGTTTGTGAGTAGCACGTCCAGCATCCTCGTTCCTGCTTGGCACATCTTAAAGCGAGAAAGACTGCAGCCACACAGTCTTCCCTTTTTCTCCTTCTTCTGGTTCAAAAGAGTTGAGAAGTTAAGGGAAAGGTTTTTACTTCAAGGTTTCAGGAGCGTGTTCAAGATGTCTTTTGCATACCGTTATTCACTGAACATCCTAAACTAAAAGGAACTGTCAGTTCCCGTGTTCAGTGACCTCTGAGGTTTGCAAGGCGTGCTTGACTGTGTACAGACATGATTTTATCCTGAAAATGAGAAAAAGAGAATGTTTCCCCTGCGCTGGCTGTTCAGGTAAAATGACTTCTAAGATTTTTTTTTTCCTCTTTTGAAAGATATTGCTTTAGGTAAAGGTCTGGGATAAAAATGACTCTATTTCTGTTCTCTCATAGTCTGGGCCTTTTTTTGTCAGTGTCAGGGAAGGACGGAATTCCTTCTTCCCCCGCCCCTCCTCATGAGAGCACTGGAAAGAGAATGAGATACATCTGTTCCTTAGTACCTGCAACAGCAGCTCCTTGGACAATTAGAGAGAAGCCCACCTGTATGCACGCTTTGCACCCGCTGCTTTCATTGTTACACGGGCAGCATGGCTTGTGCTAGCCAGTGCCTAGAGGAAGAACAAGCATCTTTGTAACCTCGCTCTGGAGACCGCTGGTGGCTGAATGAGCGTCTACACTTTAAAGAGCATCACTGACGTTTGATAGACCCCATGCAAGTAGTTACTAAAAGCTCATGTGAGGCGATTGCAGGCTTGCGATGCCTTGATGCCTACCACATTCCCTTTTAGCCAGGACCTTCTTTTGACTCTTCAAAGGTGTCATTATCTCTGACAACATCAGCGGCTAACCACGTAACAGAACTAAAAGAAATTGGCAAGGTTCTTTCAGTTGTGCCCTTTTCTTTATTTCACGTTACTAATAAGGAGCGTGAAGGTTTTAGGCTTTGCATCCTCATCCCTTCCCAGTGCTTCTTCTGACTCGGTGTAACACTCCAAAGTTAGGTAAGGTTTCCAGGTTTTCCCTGGAAGACTTTGTGGACAAGTCCACAGGCCTGCCGAGCCCAGCCTTAGGAGCGGACGCGCTGGCCGTGGAGCTGGTGATGTTGGAGGTGTCGGAGGAGAGAAGTCGAGCAGGGTCTGGTTGCTGGGGCACGGCAGGACCTGCGCATCTGAGCACACCCAGCGCATGGACATGTCTGGCATCCACGCGGCCGGGAGAGCAGAACTGACCCCGCACTGGTCTTCCAGACACGTTTCGATAGAGCCCATGGGAATGTGGAGAACTGGTGTACCTGTGGGGTCAGAGATGCTCCGTTTGACTCATGAGCAAAAGCAAAAAAAGAGGCACTGGTATTTCAAGCACTCAGTTTTAAGTCCTGTATTTAGGCAACTATCTCTCATCAGAGTCTCACCAGCGACTCCAAGCTTTCAGTCTCTTTCACCGATAGGTTCCTGAAGCAACGCTGGAGAAGACAGGCCTTGTTTGACTCGATTTCTTAATCCAGAAAGCACAAAGGATATCTAACTCTCCCTAAGCATCCTCCTCACCTCAAAGACAGGGAAAGGTATTTTGAAATAGATCCACGCAATATTTCTGTACTGTCGACACAACAGGTGTTCCTTTCTTTTTCAAAATGATGAAATACTGATTTCATGGTTCTCTTGGAAAAGGGCATTTTCAAAGGAGCGGGGTGCTCAATAGATGAGGAAGAATTAAAAGCAAGGTCAACAGTATGGCGGTGTAAAGAGAAATCGGCGAAGCTTTGCAGAGTGTCAACCAATGGGAGGAACACCTTTGGAAAAGGTCTAACTCGTTCTGGCTGAACACAGTGGATCCCATTAAGGCCGACGTGGCGTCTGACTGGCGAGGATCTTCTCCGAGCACGTCAGGTGGCGCAAAGGCCAGAGCACAAGGGCAGTCTTCTCACAACTCTGCTGAGCAGCTGTGACTAAAGTGCAGTAGTTCGCAGGCTCTGTAATTCATTGGCAGCGCCTCTACGTGACGGGGATGCAGCTTTCGCACGTATTTTGCTGTGCACGAGAGGGAACTGCCCCAGAGCCTGCGGGCGAAAGGCTTACATGCTAAGTGAAGCCGGGCTTTTCTTTAGAGGAGTTTTGTTTTCTGTCTTGTGGCCCATTTGACAAAGCAGCCAAGTCTGTCTGCTGTGGGAGTGTTTTGTCCAGAATCGCTTCCAAGCCAAAAAGCAGTGTTTTCCAGGTAACGGTTGGGGACGAGCCTGGGTTGGCCAGTTTTGCCGCGCTGGGACTCTGCAGGTGTCACAGCCGGTCCCGCTGGGGGCGGTGCCCAGGGCCGTGGCTGCGGTGGGGTATCCAGGCTGTGAGGTCACAGAGCCCCGCTGTGCCACGCCCTCACGTGCAGTGCTGTGCCGCGGGCAGTGCTCCGGCTGTGCCAGCAGCGGCAGTGCCAGCAGCGGCAGCAGTGGCAGCAGTGCCAGCAGCGGTCGTAGCAGTGGCGTTGCCAGCAGCGGTAGCAGTGCCAACGTTGTCAGCGGCAGCAGTGCCATCAGTGGCAGTGACAGCAGCAGCAGCGGCAGTGCCCGCAGTGGTAGCAGTAGCAGTGCCAACGTTGTCAGCGGCAGTATTGCCATCAGTGCCGGTGCCAGCAGCAGCGGCAGTGGCGGCATGGTGCAGGTGCAGGGGGTCATGACCCCCGCCCGCCTCCTTATCCTCCTCCTGGTGCTCCTGCAAGCGAATGATGCCTGGGCCGCTCCGTGCAGAATGCTGGGATTAGGTAGGCAGGCAAGCCATCCCCCAGCCCTGGCAGCGTGGCACAGCACCAGCGCACGTCGGGGTGGCAGCAGGGCTGGGGTCGTGGTTGGGCAGGGCTGGGAGGGCAGCGGGGCTGGGTGAGCCGTGGGCCAGCTCTGTGGGTGTCAGGAGGCAGATGACTCATGGGGAGGTGGAGGGGCCCGCGGCTGCTGCGGGGGCATTTTCCAGGTGAACAGTGGGGCCGGGAGGGGCGCCACAGGGTGAGAAACCATCCCTGGAGCCGGCCCTGTGCCGCCCTGCCCCGCAGCAGCCTTAGCCCAGCCGGCGGGTCTGGGCCGCAGCGGCACCGCAGGAGCACTTCTTCCCCAGGCTGGTCACAGCCGTGCCCAGGGCCATGGCTCTGCCGCTCCCCGGCTGCATCTCGGCTTTCAGCCTCGGGGCTGGCCGACCGTGGGAGATGTCCGCTCAGGAAAACAGAAGCATTCCTGCTCGAGCCCTGCAGTGCTCTCCTTGGGTGAATCCAGGCCCCCATGGGACACACAGCCCCCCGCCCACAGCCCGGGGAGCAGACGGGGCAGCGCTGGTGCAGGCTCTCACCGGCCAGCGGGGCTCTTCTCCACGGGAGGTGTGAATGGTCAGTGTTTCCCTCCGGTGCTTTCCTGTGGGCTGCTTCTGTGCATGGTAGACATCTCCTGGGAAGGAATCCCCGAGGGGCCATATGTTTCTCCATCCGGTCCTTGAGGACGGACGTGCACTTGGCCTGGAAACAGTATCCTGAGAGCTGCCAGGTGCCAGCGAACGGGTCACCCAGGCCCCTCTGCAGCTTTGGAAATCTCCAGCCACGTCTGGGTCCCGCGACAGTACCTGACCCCCTCCAGTCACTGCAGGTCACTGAGAAAGCCGTAGATCACCACATCTCATGGAAACATGCTTGATTACAGCTGTGCCTGCAGCCGACGGCCACCCGACTTCTCTGCTGGATCTTGTCCGGGAGCCTCAGGGCGATCCCACAGGTACGTCGCTTGAATGAGTGAGCATTTCGGTTTTCATAGTCTGTCGATACGAAGTCTGACTTAGTATCTTCTTGGCCGAAGCTCAGACATGCAGAAGAGCTGAGGGGGAATGGGTCAGGCTCAGTGATGTGCCCCGGGGCACTCGGCCTTGCAAAGTGTTCCTTCCCAGCCTCTCCGACCCTGCGCTGCTTCCAGCGCCTGCTGCAAAGCCAGCGGGCTTGTTGGGCTTGAGTTTAGAGCTGGTGTGAGCTCCAGGGAGTCCCGTCTCGCGACAGCTCGGTGCGTGCTTTGTTTCAGAGGGGCCTGGTCCAGGTGCCCAGTGGCTGTGCACAATGCTCCTGCGTGGAAGGGAGAGACGCGTGCCACGGGTCAATCCCGTGTTTGAACTGCATTCGCTGCCGTTCAGGTGGGAAGAACTCTATTGAAATACCTCACGGGAGCTGCTCTGGTGTGTTTGTTTACAGACATGGCTGGAGGTCCTCAAAGAGCAAAGTCTAAAGCCGAAAAGAGAAAATCTTCCCAGCGGTCATCAGAAGTCCTAAAGGAACTCCTGAAGGAATTGGACAAAGCGGCACATGGTGGGCATATCTCACTCTTAAGCACAAGGCTCGGGAAGCCGAGGTTTTAGCTGCCTGTATGGACAAGCCGTAGCCTAGACAGTAGGAAGGGATGGATCAGAGCCTCCCTGCGGTGACACTCAATTTCACGCCTTGCAGGCGCTGGCGAGCTGCAGACAGAGACGGTCCAGAGTCTCTGCTGCCAGGTGTGGTCCAAGCTGAGTGCCAGGGACAGCTGCTGCCCCAGTTAGAGCGTTACTCCTCAGAGCTGCTCTGGGCAGACGGTGGTGTCCAGCTGGCAGGAACTGGCGGTGCTCGCGTCTTGAGCGCGTGAGGAACTTGCCGAGGAGCTGATCCCAGAGAAGCCGTGGGAGGGCCAGCGCCCTCTCTGCAAGTCAACAGAGAGGAGAGTGGCCCTGGGTGGCAGAGAGGATGCGCAGGCAGCTTGGGGCCGCTGGGACCGGCAGAGTTGGCCAGGGCCGGAGCAGCCCCAGCTTCACGGCCTGGTCCAGCCTCGTTGTTCTCCTTGATGTCTGAGGACTCTCGGGGACACCTCGGGCTCAGGGACAGGTGAAAGCTGGACACCCGGCTTGAGGCCGGACACCTAACTTGAAGGCCGCTCAAATGAAGGGCTGTGAATTCAGCCTCGGGTCGTTTACCTGTCTCTTGCCGGTTGTGTTTTAGGTAACTTGGGTGTTTTTCCGCTTCTTTTGAGGGACTGTGGGCTCTCGTGTGCACTGGGAAACCAAAGAGGGTCTCGCGTTTAGATTTTTCTCCATGAAGGACACGTTGTTTGGACTAGTGACTAGGTGCACCCCCAAATTTCCAGGCTTTGTGTCTAAGCGATACTCATGTATTTTGGGAAGTATCGCCTCCTGAAGATACCACGTTGCCCATGAGGAGCGGTTACTTCTATCTCATTCAACTGACCTGCTTTCTTTTGAAAGTGAGGGACTGGGGGCCTGTGGACAAGGAGGCGCTTCAGGAAGGAGGCAGTCAGGCAGCGCCAGTCTCTGATGAAGCAACGAGGGCAATTCAATCAGCAGGCGTGCCAGGTAATTGTCGCCCCTCGGTCATCCAGCGTCCTGAATCAAAATCCCTGGGTGTCTGCAGGCTCTTCCCCTGGTGCCCGCTGCTGCGCATCGTGTCAGCAGCCAAACTATCGAAAAGAAGCCAGGAAGGGCTCTCTGAGGATGACTGTCACCTCTGGGCTGTGGAGGTTATGGCCAGCAGTGCGCGCCTAACCCTCTCTGGATGCGGGGAGATGCTCACCGCCCACCACACCCAGTTCACCCAAGGTTCAGAACTTTGCCATTTTGGGAAGGAGGCCATCTGAGCCAGCCTCAGCAGATGATGGGAAATGCGGCTCTTAATGGAATGTACCTCCTGCAATAGCTGTCCCCCAGAGCTCGCCGTGAGTCCCCCGAGGCACAACAGCGGGGGATCCCTCCTGTGACCTGAGGTCCAAAGGGATGCACTGACAGATGGGGCAGGGCTTAGAGGGAACCTGCACCATCCTTCTGCACCCACTGTGCCTGCGCCATGCTGAGGCTTTACCTTTCTGGGATTTTTGGCAGTGCTGTCCACCCCCGGGGAAGCCCGCCACGCCGGGATGGATGACTTTCTTCCAAAGAATGCAGGTACTGAGCAGTCTTGCAGGGGGCCAGAAGTGGGAGACAACTCCTGAAAACTCGGGGCATGCAAGCGGTGCCCACGCTGAAGAAAAGGCAAAGAGGGAGAGGGAGGTTGGGGTGTCTCCCGAGAGGGCCTGACTCCATCCCTTCGGGGTGTGGGTGCTTGGCTGGGGTGGGAGAGCTGGGGGCGAGAGGAGAAAGAGAGGCTCCAGAGTGCACTGATTTGCGACGGCTGTGGGAGTTCCCTTTGCTTCCACCGAAACCAAGGAGATGACGCAGCCCCAGGGTGTTCCCTCCTTCAGGGATGGTAACAAAGTGCGAAAGAACGTTTGCTGGCAATGTCAGACCTCCTGTGAGACTGCCAGTGGCGTGCAGGACACACTAACGTACGGAATTGTTCCTCCAGGTGTGGATGGCAAGAGAAACACAAATGCTGTGGATCCTAAAGACTTCCAGAAGTATTGGAGAGAAGGCGCCATGGCGATCTTCGGCTCTGTGCTGTTTGGGATGGGACTGTGTTGTGCGATCTATTTGTGGAGGGAGAGGAAAAAGTATGTTGTTGCGGGGGAGGAGGTGACAAGCTCCTGAATTAGATGGCTGCTATTAGCCATGAAGCATTTAGAGGTAGGGTGTTCTGGAGTGCCGAGTTAGGTACTGGCCAATGTCCGTCAGGTGATGCCGTAAATCCCAGATGTTCACCTCAGCCAAGGTGTCCCAGCAACTCAGACCGTGGTGAGGAACCTTCCCAGCTATCGTCCCGGCTTTGGAGAAAGAGCTGTCCCATCTGCACCCCAGCGCTGCCAGCGTGCGTGTTCTCAGCAAGGGCAAGGGTTTTGTCTGGGCAGGGGTGTGTATCTCTGCAGACAGGTATTCTGAAGAGAGGATGGAGAGCAGCTCACTGAAGAGGGAGCCCAGGCTGTCCCCTTGTCTGGCGAGGGATGGGCAGGGGAGGCGAGTGCTGGTCCTTGCCAGGCACCCTAAGAAAGGAGTGCAGGAGGCTCTCCCGGCCCTGTGTTGCTGTGCCCAGCTTTGGTCCCCTGGGTCTCCTTCCCGGCACGTGCAGAGCAGCCAGGTCAGGATGGCCAGGGCGGAGAGGAGACGAGCCACGGGCAGGCGAGCGGAGCCCCAGCCCAGGGGTGCGCAGAGCCCTGTATTTCTGCACAGGGCTCCCCATGTGCAGCCAGATGCCCACACCCGCTGGGGCATCCGGCGCTGTCCCGCACCCTCACACCCGCCTAGCACCACAGCCGTGTCAGAGCCTCAGCAGCCTCCTCTCTCCACAGCCGCCTCTCCACAGCTTCAGGAGCCCAGCCCAACACCAGCAGCTACTCCTTGTGCCCGGACAGCCGCACCACCCATCCCAGCACCTCTGAGAGTTGGCCCAAACCCCAGCAGCCATCACCTGTGCCTGGGAAAGCGGCCCACCTGCCACCGAGCACCCAGAAACGGGCCCCTGACAGACTGGATATCCACCTGGTCTTCCCGACCCCACCCGAGCCTCCCCCGTTACCGACAGCGGTAGGGATTTGGGATATCAAAAGGCTCCCGACTGACAGCTGAAGGGGTCGACCATTCTGATTTCAAAATAAAGGTGTAGCCATAAATACAGAGCAGTCGCGCTCTTGTCCGTGTCATAACAGCAGCAATGCCAGGAATTCAGCAATTCTGGTCTGAAGTTCCTATCGGGGCAGGCAGGGACAAGGATGCCCATGGTGTCAGCAGGCAGGGAGCTGGGCGTGGGACCCGCCGACGGGCCAGCAAGACCCAGCCTCCCTGGTGGGACTGGCCCACAAAATTCTAAGCCACTGAGGCACCCATGGAGCTCGTTACAGGTCATCATCCCCACCTTGGCTTCCCGTGCCAACACCGCAGCTCTTTGTCTCGGTGAGTGACTGCTGGTGGCCATTATGTATCGTTTAAACCTGCCCCTGCTGCTGCAGCCTCTGGCCTTGCCTTCTCAGCCACTCTCGTGTGAGCTCCGGGCTGTTTGCGGTCCCTGCTCCTGCCCAGGCTTGTCCCAGCCTCAGAAAATCTTGGGAAAAGCGCCTTTTCACCGCGATCATCTGGCTCCGCTGCTGATGCTCCAGCACCGCAGCTCTTTCTCTTGGTGACTGATCGTTGGTGGCAGTTACACCTCATTTAAACCTGCCGCTGCTGCTGCAGGCTCTGGCCTTGCCTCCTCATCCGCTGTCACGTGAGCTCCGGGCTCCTTGCGGGTCCCTGCTGCTGCCCAGGCTTGACCGAGAGAGGCTCCCACCCGACACCACAGCCGACTCAGAGCCTCAGAAGCCTCCTCTCTCCACAGCCGCCTCTCCACAGCTTCAGGAGCCCAGCCCAACACCAGCAGCTCCGCCTCATGCCCGGACAGCCGGAGCACCCATCCCAGCACCTCTGAGAGTCGGCCCCAACCCCAGCAGCCATCACCTGTGCCTGGGAAACTGTCCCACCTGCCAGCGAGCACCCAGGAACCAGCCTCTGAAGGACTGGATATCCGCCTGGTCTTCCCGACCCGACCCGTGTCTCCCCCGCTACCGACAGCGGTAGGGATGTGGGATATCAGAAGACTCCCGACTGACAGCTGAAGGCATCGACCATTCTGATTTCAGCAGAATAAAGGTGTAGCCAGAACTACAGACCAGTTGTGCTGTTGTCCGGATCATAACGGCATGAATGCCAGGACTTCTGCAATTCTGGCCTGAAGTTCATACCGGGCCAGGCAGGGACGAGGATGCCCATAACGAGGTGTCAGCAGGCAGGGAGATGGGCACGGGACCTGCCGACTGGCCAGAGGAGCCCAGCCTCCCAGGTGGGACCAGCCCGCAAAATTCTGAGCCACTGAGGCACCCATGGGGCTCGTCAAGAGGTCATCACCCCCACCTCGGCTTCCCGTGCCAGCACCGCAGCGCTTTGTCTCGGTGAGTGACCATTGGTGGCGCTTACGCCTCGTTTAAACCTGCTGCTTGCTCCCACATTGAAAGTGCCAGGAGGGAAAAGAGGGGCTTCTTCCCGCTGTCTCTGGAAAGTCCCACTCTTCCCTCCTGGCACCTTTGCTGTGGGGGAAATTCTCAGAGGTTTGATGGTTCTGAGCCCGGTTTCACCGCGGTGCAGGTGAAAAAAGAGGGGGGGAGGAGGGAGGGCCCTGCACGCGAGCGGGACAGGATGTGACATCAGAGGGGCGGGGGGATGGCGGGAAAACGGCACTGGGAACGGGAAGGGGAAGAAGGGACATGGTGGTAGTGGCAGGGGTGAGGGGCCGACGACACGGTGACGCCGCGTTAGTGACGAGGTGGGCGAGGGGCTGTGGGTGAGGCTGCACGGTGGGGAGCGGGGGGAGGGCTCGGGCCTGCTACGGAGGTGAACCCGGGCCTGGTCGTGTGGGGACCGGCGCCCAGGGGAGGTCCCAGGCCCTGTTCTGAGGCGACTGAGGCCATGGGGGGGCCCCAGGGCCTCTCCTGAGGTGACAGTGGTTATGGAGAGGCCCCAGCCCCTGTCCTGAGGCAACAGCAGCCGAGGGAAGGCTCTGTCCTCAGGCGACAGCAGCCATGGGGAAGCCCCAGGCACCCTCCTGAGGCGACGGAGATCGAGGAGCGGCCCCGACCCGAAATGACAGTGGCCGAGGGGAGGCCCCAGGCCCCGTCCTGAGGCGACTGAGGCCACGGGGGGGGCCCAGGACCCTTCCTGAGGTGAGAGTGGCCAAGGGGAGGCCCCAGCCCTTGCCCTGACCCGACGGTAGCCGAGTGGAGGCCCCCTCCTGAGGCGACAGTAGCCGTGGGGAGGCCCCAGACCCAGTTCTGAGGTGACAGTGGCCAAGGGGAGGCCCTGCTCCCAGTGCCCGGCCCAGCAGCGTGCCCCCATCCTGGTCCCACATCACCCAGGGCCCAACCTGGCCCTTCATTCCTGCGCTGGCCCCCGGGCCCTGCTGGGATGTGGGTGTCCCTGCCCCTGCGCTCCCCTTGGTGAGGGCCCTTCTGCTCACCCAGGGGGGTGTCGGGGCATTGTCCCACCTGGCACAGACCCACCGTCCCCTCAGCTGTGCCCTGTCCTTTGCAGTTGGGCTGGGAGCTCCCAGTGCCGCCAGTTTATCCAGTGTAAATACCCACTGAGGTCTGGGACTGGCTTCAGTCAGCACGGGGGCACCGGGAGCTGCATTTCAGCGTCCCCGGCCTCTCCTCACACCCACCGCTCAGCTCCAGCGGTGACAATAAATGCCCTTTGCCTCTGCCCGCTGTCTGCGTCTGTGGGACGCTGGCTCGAAGGCTCGGCTGCATGTGGCTTTTCACGTGGTGCCTGGTTTTGCCCCAAAAAGGGGGGTTTTGGTGGTGGTGAGGAGGCAGGGGTGAGCGGAGGGCTCTGCCGTGGGGTCGAGGGGAGCCGGGCAGCCCTCCCAGCCCGCCTGGTGTCTCACACCAGGACAGGGTGGGGCAGGGGAAGGGGGAAATGCGGTTGGCAGGGGAGAAACGTTTATGGATTGTGTCAGGAATGGTGTGGCCAGGACTGGGGCAGTGACCGTCCCCCTGTACTGGGCACTGGTGACGCCCCGCCTTGAATATTGTGTTCATTTTGGGGCCCCTCACTCCAAGAAGGACATTGAGGCACCGGAGCGTGTCCAGAGAAGGGCAACGGAGCTGGTGAGGGGTCTGGAGCACAAGTCTGGTGAGGAGTGGCTGAGGGAGCTGGGGGTGTTCAGCCTGGAGAAGAGGAGGCTGAGGGGAGACCTTCTCACTCTCCACAACTCCCTGAAAGGAAGGGGTAGCCAGTGGGGGTCGGTCTCTTCTCCCAAGGAACAGGCGATGGGACAAGAGGAAATGGCCTCGAGTTGCACCAGGGCGGGTTTAGGATGGGAATTAGGAAAAATTTCTGCACCACAAGGGTTGTCAAACATCGTAAGAGGCTGCCCAGGGCAGTGGTGGAATCGCCACCCCTGGAGGGATTTAAAAGCCGGGCAGACGTGGTGCTGAGGGACGTGGGTTAGTGGTGTTTTGGGCAGGGCTGAGTTAATGGTTGGACTTGATGATCTGAAAGGTCTTTTCCAACCTAAACGATTCTCTCATTCCATGATCCAGACAGGATTGTGGGTCCAGCAGCACCAGGGCTGCTCGCCGGGAGTCGCTCGTGCTCCTCGGCTGCCAACCTGCTGCCAAAACCCGACCCAGGTGGATCTAGGGGGAAATCGCTCGGTTTCTGTCCCGTCCATGCAAGCTTTCCTCTCCCATTGTTGCTGCCTCAGATGGTGGTTTCCACTCCGGTGTCCCTCCGAGGAGCTGCTCTGTGTGTCCCCTTCACCGTGTGTCCCCGCGCAATGGTGGCAGGCCACCCAGCTTTACGTCCCATGTCCTTTCAGCCAGTCGCTTCCCCCTCTCTCTCTTTGTCCCCTCCATCTCTGTGGCTGCTGGGGACTGAGGACGGCCACCGCCACCTGCAGAGGGACCCGTGGGTGTCACCAGCCGAGCACCGCATCCCCGCTGTGCCTCCCCAGGCGGTTAACTCACCCCCCTCTCTCTGCCCTTACAGGTTTCCCAGAGGATGGAACCGGCATCGGTGGGGACCAAAGTCCCCTCCTTCCTGTCAGACCTGGGGAAGGCCACGTTGCGGGGCATCTGGAAATGTCCCCGCTGCGGCACTTACAATGGCACCCAAGGCCTCATCCGCAAGAACAAGACCTGCGGCACCGTCTTCCACTACGGCACCCGCAAGCAGCCCAGCATTGACGCCGTCAAGATCATCAGTGGCTTGGACTTACAGGTTTATTCGGTGCGGCAGAGGGACCGGGGACCGGATTACCGGTGCTTTGTGGAGCTGGGGGTCTCGGAGACGGCCATCCAGACGGTGGACGGGACCATCATCACGCAGCCCCCAGCCATGGAGTGAGGGAAAGACTTGGAAGAAAAAGGCAAAACTCATGGGTTGAGATAAAGGCAGTTTAACATTACAGCAAAGAGAAGAAGAAAACAACAACAAGAATACTGAGAGAGGAATATACAAAACATGATTACGATAGCACCGCTCACTGACCGGACCTGGGAAGCCCCAGCCCTGCAAAGTGGCAGCTCCCAGGGCATGGCCCACAGGGGATGGAATACCTGTGTCCCTGCCAGGTCCTGGGGAAATTAACCCTTCCCCCACCGGCACCAGGACAGACAGGTTGCCAGTTTGAAAAGGAGCCAGCTCTCTTAACACCCTCGGGTGGATATTGTCAGGGCCCATTGATGTGTAGGGCTCAGGCTCCTGTAATAGCTTCTATACCAACTCTCCCTGCGTTTGTGTTTACGTCAGCCTGGATTGTTGTTCCCAAGGCCAGCCACCCAACGAAGGGAATTCCCTTTCTTGGGAATAAGCTGGTTTTGTGCTTCCAGGAGAGCATTCTTGAAAAACTCCCAGCACTCGCTTGCTCCTCCGGGGAAGCTTCCCGTGGAATCCCTGCCGTCTGGGCTCTCAGCAAATTGAGCCTTGCTCTTCAAAAATCTGAAATCTCTGCCTTAGTGCTAACCTTCAGGGCGCCCGGCAGGATCCCAGACTCCACAATACTGAGATGACTGCAGCCGAGGCTGTCACTAACTGAGGCGCTACGAGGCAGGTGGGCTTGGTTTGTGAGTAGCACGTCCAGCATCCTCGTTCCTGCTTGGCACATCTTAAAGCGAGAAAGACTGCAGCCACACAGTCTTCCCTTTTTCTCCTTCTTCTGGTTCAAAAGAGTTGAGAAGTTAAGGGAAAGGTTTTTACTTCAAGGTTTCAGGAGCGTGTTCAAGATGTCTTTTGCATACCGTTATTCACTGAACATCCTAAACTAAAAGGAACTGTCAGTTCCCGTGTTCAGTGACCTCTGAGGTTTGCAAGGCGTGCTTGACTGTGTACAGACATGATTTTATCCTGAAAATGAGAAAAAGAGAATGTTTCCCCTGCGCTGGCTGTTCAGGTAAAATGACTTCTAAGATTTTTTTTTTCCTCTTTTGAAAGATATTGCTTTAGGTAAAGGTCTGGGATAAAAATGACTCTATTTCTGTTCTCTCATAGTCTGGGCCTTTTTTTGTCAGTGTCAGGGAAGGACGGAATTCCTTCTTCCCCCGCCCCTCCTCATGAGAGCACTGGAAAGAGAATGAGATACATCTGTTCCTTAGTACCTGCAACAGCAGCTCCTTGGACAATTAGAGAGAAGCCCACCTGTATGCACGCTTTGCACCCGCTGCTTTCATTGTTACACGGGCAGCATGGCTTGTGCTAGCCAGTGCCTAGAGGAAGAACAAGCATCTTTGTAACCTCGCTCTGGAGACCGCTGGTGGCTGAATGAGCGTCTACACTTTAAAGAGCATCACTGACGTTTGATAGACCCCATGCAAGTAGTTACTAAAAGCTCATGTGAGGCGATTGCAGGCTTGCGATGCCTTGATGCCTACCACATTCCCTTTTAGCCAGGACCTTCTTTTGACTCTTCAAAGGTGTCATTATCTCTGACAACATCAGCGGCTAACCACGTAACAGAACTAAAAGAAATTGGCAAGGTTCTTTCAGTTGTGCCCTTTTCTTTATTTCACGTTACTAATAAGGAGCGTGAAGGTTTTAGGCTTTGCATCCTCATCCCTTCCCAGTGCTTCTTCTGACTCGGTGTAACACTCCAAAGTTAGGTAAGGTTTCCAGGTTTTCCCTGGAAGACTTTGTGGACAAGTCCACAGGCCTGCCGAGCCCAGCCTTAGGAGCGGACGCGCTGGCCGTGGAGCTGGTGATGTTGGAGGTGTCGGAGGAGAGAAGTCGAGCAGGGTCTGGTTGCTGGGGCACGGCGGGACCTGTGCATATGAGCACACCCAGCGCATGGACATGTCTGGCATCCACGTGGCCGGGAGAGCAGAACTGACCCCGCACTGCTCTTCCAGACACGTTTCGATAGAGCCCATGGGAATGTGGAGAACTGGTGTACCTGTGGGGTCAGAGATGCTCCATTTGACTCATGAGCAAAAGCAAAAAAAGAGGCACTGGTATTTCAAGCACTCAGTTTTAAGTCCTGTATTTAGGCAACTATCTCTCATCAGAGTCTCACCAGCGACTCCAAGCTTTCAGTCTCTTTCACCGATAGGTTCCTGAAGCAACGCTGGAGAAGACAGGCCTTGTTTGACTCGATTTCTTAATCCAGAAAGCACAAAGGATATCTAACTCTCCCTAAGCATCCTCCTCACCTCAAAGACAGGGAAAGGTATTTTGAAATAGATCCACGCAATATTTCTGTACTGTCGACACAACAGGTGTTCCTTTCTTTTTCAAAATGATGAAATACTGATTTCATGGTTCTCTTGGAAAAGGGCATTTTCAAAGGAGCGGGGTGCTCAATAGATGAGGAAGAATTAAAAGCAAGGTCAACAGTATGGCGGTGTAAAGAGAAATCGGCGAAGCTTTGCAGAGTGTCAACCAATGGGAGGAACACCTTTGGAAAAGGTCTAACTCGTTCTGGCTGAACACAGTGGATCCCATTAAGGCCGACGTGGCGTCTGACTGGCGAGGATCTTCTCCGAGCACGTCAGGTGGCGCAAAGGCCAGAGCACAAGGGCAGTCTTCTCACAACTCTGCTGAGCAGCTGTGACTAAAGTGCAGTAGTTCGCAGGCTCAGTAATTCATTGGCAGTGCCTCTACGTGACGGGGATGCAGCTTTCGCACGTATTTTGCTGTGCACGAGAGGGACTGCCCCAGAGCCCGCGGGCGAAAGGCTTACATGCTGAGTAAAACCGGGCTTTTCTTTAGAGAAGTTTTGTTTTCTGTCTTGTGGCCCATTTGACAAAGCAGCCAAATCTGTCTGCTGTGGGAGTGTTTCATCCAGAATCGCTTCCAAGCCAAAAAGCAGTGTTTTCCAGGTAACGGCGTGGGGACGAGCCTGGGTTGGCCAGTTTTGCCGCGCTGGGACTCTGCAGGTGTCACAGCCGGTCCCGCTGGGGGCGGTGCCCCAGGGCCGTGGCTGCGGTGGGGCAGCTGGGCTGTGAGGTCACAGAGCCCCGCTGTGCCACGCCCTCACATGCAGAGCTGTGCCGCGGGCAGTGCTCCGGCAGCGCCAGCAGCGGCAGTGCCAGCAGCGGCAGCAGCGGCAGTGGCAGCAGCAGCAGCAGTGGCAGCAGCGGCAGCAGTGCCAGTAGCGGTAGCAGCGGCGGCAGTGCCAGTAGTGGTAGCAGCAGCGGCAGTGCCAACAGCAGCAGCAGCATGGTGCAGGTGCAGGGGGCCGTGACCCCGGCCCGCCTCCTTATCCTCCTCCTGGTGCTTCTGGAAGCCCATGATGCCTGGGCTGCTCCGTGGAGAGTGCCGGGATTAGGTAGGCGGGCAAGCCGTCCCCCAGCCCTGGCAGCGTGGCGCAGCACCCAGCGCACGTCGGGGTGGCAGCGGGGCTGGGGTCGTGGTGGGGCAGGGCTGGGAGGGCAGTGGTGCCGGGCGAGCCGTGGCCAGCTCTGCGGGTGTCAGAAGGCAGATGCCTCATGGGGAGGTGGCTCTTTTCCACAGAGAAGAGCCGTGGGTGGTGGGGAGGACTCTTCTCCACGGGAGGTGTGAATGTCAGTGTTTCCCTCCGGTGCTTTCCTGTGGGCTGCTTCTGTGCATGGTAGACATCTCCTGGGAAGGAATCCCCGAGGGGCCATATGTTTCTCCATCCGGTCCTTGAGGATGGACGTGCACTTGGCCTGGAAACAGTATCCTGAGAGCTGCCAGGTGCCAGCGAATGGGTCACCCAGGCCCCTCTGCAGCTTTGGAAATCTCCAGCCACGTCTGGGTCCCACGACAGTACCTGACCCCCTCCAGTCACTGCAGGTCACTGAGAAAGCAGTAAATCACCACATCTCATGTGCTTGATTACAGCTGTGCCTGCAGCCGACGGCCACCCCACTTCTCTGAGGGATCTTGTCCGGGAGCCTCAGGGCGATCCCACAGGTGTGTCGCTTGAATGATTGAGCATTTAGGTTTTCATAGTCTGTTGATACGAAGTCTGACTTAATATCTTGTTGGCCGATGCTCAGACGTGCGGAAGAGCTGAGGGGGAATGGGTCAGGCTCAGTGATGTGCCCCGGGTCACTCGGCCTTGCAAAGTGTTCCTTCCCAGCCTCTCCGACCCTGCGCTGCTTCCAGCGCCTGCTGCAAAGCCAGCGGGCTTGTTGGGCTTGAGTTTAGAGCTGGTGTGAGCTCCAGGGAGTCCCGTCTCGCGACAGCTCGGTGCGTGCTTTGTTTCAGAGGGGCCTGGTCCAGGTGCCCAGTGGCTGTGCACAATGCTCCTGCGTGGAAGGGAGAGACGCGTGCCACGGGTCAATCCCGTGTTTGAACTGCATTCGCTGCCGTTCAGGTGGGAAGAACTCTATTGAAATATCTCACGGGAGCTGCTCTGGTGTGTTTGTTTACAGACATGGCTGGAGGCGATGGATACCCAGCTTCCCGGCTGGGTTCCAGGGCTGACGCTCAGGGAGATGGCATGGGTACGTCATGGCTTTTTACGTTGTTTGAGAGCTGCCAGCTGAAAGCCCAAATGAGAGCGAGGCATCTCTTGCGGGTGTGAGAATATAGAACTGCATGGTGTGTGCCCTGTCATTGCGTGATCCCCTTAACGTGTTCTGCTATGATGGAGTGTATGCCAAGGGATGCTGGCAGCTTCCTGTGGGTGTTTGGTTGCAGATGGGGGCGTTTCCAGCTCACCTGGCATTGCAGGGGGGAGGAGTCAGTTTTGACTGACTTCCCTGACAAAGCACTCGCTTTCAGTACTTGATTTGTGAGAAATTCAACTTTCTACTTTCCGTTAAGGTCCTCAAAGAGCACAGTCCAAAGCTGAAATGAGAAAATCTTCCCAGCGGTCATCAGAAGTCCTAAAGGAACTCCTGAAGGATTTGGACAAAGCGGCACATGGTGGGCATATCTCACTCTTAAGCACAAGGCTCGGGAAGCCGAGGTTTTAGCTGCCTGTATGGACAAGCCGTAGCCTAGACAGTAGGAAGGGATGGATCAGAGCCTCCCTGCGGTGACACTCAATTTCACGCCTTGCAGGCGCTGGTGAGCTGCAGACAGAGACGGTCCAGAGTCTCTGCTGCCAGGTGTGGTCCAAGCTGAGTGCCAGGGACAGCTGCTGCCCCAGTTAGAGCGTTGCTCCTCAGAGCTGCTCTGGGCAGATGGTGGTGTCCAGCTGGCAGGAACTGGCGGTGCTCGCGTCTTGAGCGCGTGAGGAACTGGCCGAGGAGCTGATCCCAGAGAAGCCGTGGGAGGGCCAGCGCCCTCTCTGCAAGTCAACAGAGAGGAGAGTGGCCCTGGGTGGCAGAGAGGATGCGCAGGCAGCTTGGGCCGCTGGGACCGGCAGAGTTGGCCGGGGCCGGAGCAGCCCCAGCTTCACAGCCTGGTCCAGCCCCGTTGTTCTCCTTGATGTCTGAGGACTCTCGGGGACACCTCGGGCTCAGGGACAGGTGAAAGCTGGACACCCGGCTTGAGGCCAGACACCTAACTTGAAGGCCGCTCAAATGAAGGGCTGTGAATTCAGCCTCGGGTCGTTTACCTGTCTGTTGCCGGTTTTGTTTTAGGTAACTTGGGTGCGTTTTTCCGGTTCTTTTGGGGGACTGTGGGCTCTTGTGTGCACTGGTACCCGAAAAGTGTCTCGCGCGTGAATTTTTCTCCATGAAGGACACGTTGTTTGGACTAGTGACTAGGTGCACCCCCAAATTCCCAGGCTTTGTGTCTAAGTGATACTCATGAGGAGCGGTTACTTCTATCTCATTCAACTGACCTGCTTTCTTTTGAAAGTGAGGGACTGGGGGCCTGTGGAGAAGGAGGCGCTTCAGGAAGGAGGCAGTCGGGCAGCGCCAGTCTCTGATGAAGCAACGAGGGCAATTCAATCAGCAGGCGTGCCAGGTAATTGCCGTCCCTCGGTCATCCAGCGTCCTGAATCAAAATCCCTGGGTGTCTGCAGGCTCTTCCCCTGGTGCCCGCTGCTGCGCATCGTGTCAGCAGCCAAACTATCGAAAAGAAGCCAGGAAGGGCTCTCTGAGGATGACTGTCACCTCTGGGCTGTGGAGGTTATGGCCAGCAGTGCGCGCCTAACCCTCTCTGGATGCGGGGAGATGCTCACCGCCCACCACACCCAGTTCACCCGAGGTTCAGAACTTTGCCATTTTGGGAAGGAGGCCATCTGAGCCAGCCTCAGCAGATGATGGGAAATGCGGCTCTTAATGGAATGTACCTCCTGCAATAGCTGTCCCCCAGAGCTTGCCGTGAGTCCCCCGAGGCACAACAGCGGGGGATCCCTCCTGTGACCTGAGGTCCAAAGGGATGCACTGACAGATGGGGCACGGCTTAGAGGGAACTTGCACCGTCCTTCTGCACCCACTGTGCGTGGGCCATGCTGAGGCTTTATGTTTCTCTGATTTTTGGCAGTGCTGTCCACCCCCGGGGAAGCCCGCCACGCTGGGATGGATGACGTTCTTCCAAAGAATGCAGGTACTGAGCAGTCTTGCAGGGGGCCAGAAGTGGGAGACAACTCCTGAAAACTCGGGGCATGCAAGTGGTGCCCACGCTGAAGAACAGGCAAAGGGGGAGAGGGAGGTTGGGGTGTCTCCCGAGAGGGCCTGACTCTGTCCCTTCGGGGTGTGGGTGCTTGGCTGGGGTGGGAGAGCTGGGGGCGAGAGGAGAAAGAGAGGCTCCAGAGTGCACTGATTTGCGACGGCTGTGGGAGTTTCCTTTGCTTTCACCGAAACCAAGGAGACGACGCAGCCCCAGGCTGTTCCCTCCTTCAGGGATGGTAACAAAGTGCGAAAGAACGTTTGCTGGCAATGTCAGACCTCCTGTGAGACTGCCAGTGGCGCGCAGGACACACTAACGTACGGAATTGTTCCTCCAGGTGTGGATGGCAAGAGAAACACAAATGCTGTGGATCCTAAAGACTTCCAAAAGTATTGCATAGAAGGCGCCATGGCGATCCTAGGCTCCATGCTCTTTGGGATGGGACTGTGTTGTGCGATCTGTCTGTGGAGGGAGAGGAAAAAGTAAGTTGTCGTTGGGGGAGGTGCCGAACTTCTGTATTAGATGGCTGCTATTAGCCATGAAGCATTTAGAGGTAGGGTGTTCTGGAGTATTCAGGGCCTCAACAGCCTCCTCTCTCCACAGGCGCCTCTCTGCAGCTTCAGAAGCCCAGCCCAACCCCAGCAGCTATTACTAGGACCCGGACAACAGCACCACCCATCCCAGCACCTCTGGGAACTGGCCCCAACCCCAGCAGCCATCACCTGTGCCTGGGAAACTGTCCCGCCTGCAAGGGAGCACCCGGGAACCGGCTCGCGACAGCCCGGACAGCCGCCCGGCCTTCCCAACCCAACGCCTGCCTCCCCCACTGCCCTGCTCGGCCAGACAACCCTTCGGGACCAGGCCAGCGCCCTCCAGCCCCTGCAGGAACTGAAACCACCCGCCTGCCCCCCAAGACCATCGCCCTCGTCGTCCTGCAAGGGTGCCAGGTGGCCTCGACAGCGGTACGGGTTTGGGCTGCCACAACACTCCGGACTGACAGCTGCAGGGGTCGACCATTCTGATTTCAGCAGAATAAAGGCGTAGCCATAAATACAGACCAGTCGTGCCATTGTCCAGTGTCCTGGTTCCAGCGGGGATAGGGTTAATTTTTCCTGGTATTCCATGCCATGTGAGCCATGCCCACCCTGAGCTGCCGGGGAAGGGGGCAGGAAGTCACCGCTTGGAGCGGGCTGGGGCGTCCCGGGTCCGGTAGGTGAGTGGCAGGGAGCGGCGGTTCCGTAATCGTGTTTGTATATGTCTCTATCCGTGTTATTGTTGTTGTTTTTCTTGTTCCCTTTGCTGTTCTGTTAAACTGCCTTTGTCTCAACCCAAGAGTCTTGCCTTTTTCTTCTGATTCTTCCTGTATTGGGAAGGTCCGAGCGAGCGGCACGTGGTTCTTTGTTGCCGTCTGAGGCTAAACCACGACAGTCCTTTTTGGCGCCCAACGTGGGGCTCGAAGGGTTGAGATAGCGACAGAATTCAACTAGAGCTTGAAAAAACAAATTTGTTGTATGCGTTGATTGTATTAGGCAAATAGTCGCTGGTCACCATGTTGCTTGGTTTGTTCTCATGGCTGTGTTATGTGAATTCCTATATGGCTTATGTACTCCTTCCGATGATTTTTGTTACTTCTGGGAGAGGGATGAGGATTATCATTTTGTTGTCCTGTGCAATATCGGCTTATGAGATGATAACATCACTTGTTAGACAGTTACTTTGGGGCTTTTATGTGGTGTTGCTGTCCTGTCCGTACCTTGGGCATTGTCTCTCAGAATTGATTAATAATTACACCCAGTCTGTGGGGGAAACAGGGGGGACACTTTCCCCAGGTCTTTTGCCTCCCTTTTCTCCTTCGGGTCAGGTATGGCAGCTTTTGAGAATTTTGAATATCCTTGGGATACTCAAACCAGCCTGGTCCTATTGTTATGTCTGCTGAATGTGTTCCAGGTCCTGTTTAAGGTTAAACAGCTATTTAAGACTACCACCCGGAGATCTGCTCCGAGGCTGGATAGTCAGGGGTGGCATGGCCTGTGGGAGAACATGGGCAGGTACCTAGAGAACTTCTCACCTCCAATGGTCTGGGACTTCACCCCTGAACAATTACAGGACCCTGATAAAGTGGTAGAACATTTGAAGGGAAAATGCTGTGGCTATTCTAGAGAGGCACAACTCACCACGCTGTGCTGGGCCCTGGCCAGTATCTACCAGGCACTGCTCAGTATTATGCAGCACCCTCAGGGGGAAGAGATGGAGACCAGACCAGCAGCCACTGCGGCTACTGCAACCCCTGCGGCAGCCACTGCGGCTACTCCAACCCCTGTGGCAGCCACTGCCGCTGAACCAGGGAACCAACCCGTGCCAGTATCAGTTGCCCCCATACAGAAGAAGAAGTACACGAAGAAATCAGTTCGCTTAGTAAGAGATGATGATGAACCAGGGTCATCATGAGAGCAGGAGGGAGAGGCAGAACCAGAGATAATTACTCGATCCCTATCCTTGAGTGAGCTGCGGGATATGCGAAAAGATTTCAGCCGACTTTCAGGCGAGCACATTGTCACCTGGCTGCTCCGGTGCTGGGATAACGGGGCCAGTAGCCTGGAATCAGAGGGTAGAGAAGCCAGGCAGCTGGGATCCCTGTCTAGGGAAGGCGGTATTGACAAGGCAATTGGGAAGAAGACCCAAGCCCTCAGCCTCTGGAAACGCCTCCTGTCAGGCGTGAGGGAGAGGTACCCCTTCAGTGAGGATGTTGTATGTCAGCCAAGCAAGTGGACTACCATGGAAAGAGGTATCCAGTACCTGAGAGAATTAGCCGTGCGGGAGATGATTTATTATGACTGGGACGATGCAGACTTACCCACAGACCCTGATGAGGTGCAATGCACAAGGCCCATGTGGCGGAAGTTTGTACGGAGCGCACCATCGTCATATGCCAACTCACTGGCAGTAATGGAATGGAAAGGTGAAGAGGGACCAATGGTGGATGAGGTGGCTGGCCGGCTATGGCGATATGAAGAAAGTCTCTCTTCCCCCCTTGTCTCAGCTGTGGAGAAACTGTCGTGGAAGGTCCAGCAACTTGAAGAGAATATCTCCTACTCCCCACCTGCACGGGCCAGCGTCTCAGCTATTAGAAGCAGGCATTTCCCCACTCAAGAGAGAGAGTACAGAGGGTACACACCACGAGGCACCCTGTGGTTCTACCTGCGTGACCACGGAGAGGACATGAGGAAGTGGGATGGACAACCTACTTCGATCCTGTGGACACGGGTACAGGAGTTGCAAGGAAGGACAACCACAAAAGGGGATCCCTCCAGGAAAAGTGCTGCCCCAGTTTCCAGTGGGCCGTTCCCCAGAGAGAGCAGAAGGCCTGATCTTGCTTCTGATCCTCTTGAAGGAACTTCCAAGTCATTTCTGCAAGAAGTGAGTAATGGATACTATGACCAGTATTAGAGGGGCCCTGCCTCCGGCCAGGTGGAGGAAAGGGACAACCGCGTTTATTGGACGGTGTGGATTCGATGGCCTGGCACATCAGACCCACAGGAGTGTAAGGCTCTAGTGGACACAGGTGCACAGTGCACCCTAATACCATCAAGCTATAGAGAGGCAGAACCCATTTGTATTTCTGGGGTGACAGGGGGATCCCAAGAGTTGACTGTGATGGAGGCAGAAGCGAGCCTAACTGGGAATGAGCGGCAAAAGCATCCCATTGTGACTGGCCCAGAGGCTCCATGCATCCTTGGCATAGATTACCTCAGGAGAGGGTATTTTAAGGACCCAAAAGGGTACCGTTGGGCCTTTGGCATAGCTGCCTTGGAGACGGAGGAAGTTAAACAGTTGTCTACCTTGCCTGGTCTCTCTGAGGACCCTTCTGTTGTGGGGTTGTTGAGGGTCGAAGAACAGCAGGTGCCGATTGCTACCACAACGGTGCACCGGCGGCAATATCGCACTAACCGAGACTCTCTGATTCCCATCCATAAACTGATTCGTCAACTAGAGGTGCAAGGGGTGATCAGCAAGACTCGCTCACCCTTTAACAGTCCCATATGGCTGGTGCGAAAATCTAATGGAGAGTGGAGGCTAACTGTAGACTACCGTGGCCTGAATGAAGTCACGCCACCACTGAGCGCTGCCGTGCCGGACATGCTAGAACTCCAGTACGAACTGGAGCCCAAGGCAGCCAAGTGGTATGCCACAATCGATATCGCTAATGCATTCTTCTCGATCCCTTTGGCAGCAGAGTGCAGGCCACAGTTTGCTTTCACTTGGAGGGGCGTCCAATACACCTGGAATCGACTGCCCCAGGGGTGGAAACACAGCCCCACCATTTGCCATGGACTGATGCAGACTGCACTGGAACAGGGTGAAGCTCCAGAACTTCTGCGGTACATTGATGACATCATTGTATGGGGAAACACAGCAGAAGAAGTTTTTGAGAAAGGGAGTAAAATAGTCCAAATCCTTCTGAAAGCTGGTTTTGCCATAAAACGAAGTAAGGTCAAGGGACCTGCGCAGGAGATCCAGTTTTTAGGAATAAAATGGCAAGATGGACGCCGTCAGATTCCAATGGATGTGATCAACAAAATAGCAGCTATGTCTCCACCAACTAGTAAAAAGGAAACACAAGCTTTCTTAGGCATTGTGGGTTTTTGGAGAATGCATATCCCAGATTACAGTCTCACTGTAAGCCCTCTGTATCAAGTAACCCGGAAGAAGAATGATTTTAAAAGGGGTCCTGAGCAACGACAAGCTTTTGAACAAATCAAACAGGAAATAGTCCATGCAGTGGCCCTGGGGCCAGATGCCGCTCACTGCAGTTTCATTGTTATTCCCCATCATTAGTCACTAAGATGAGCACTAGAGCAAAGGAGGAAGTAGAGAAAAGGCAGAAAAGAGAGGAGCAGTATTACGGAGCACAGCAAGAGTATAGTCACCACCACAGGCCCGCTGGCGTCTCGTCGGTCCTTTGGACTTCAACAGCATCCCGTTGATCCGTAGGTCTCAAGTGACGGTGGTGAGGGTCCCAGTTGTGGTCTGGCTTGGCGCTAGTTTATAGTCCCTGTCGGCTCGCAGTTCGATCAATCAGTGTGCAGGTCGTCTTGGCTCGGCCAATCACCGTCTGATGCGGTTGCTGGGTGAGATTTCCCTGCCCCTGTTGCTTGGGCAGCGCTTGACTTAGCACAGTCATCCTGCCACAGTAAATTTGGGGTACCCTTGGTTGGCATGTGGACCACGCAGGCAGCAGCAGGCAAACTTCCAGACATCCAGTTGGTCTGCCAAAAGTCAGACCTTGGGTCTGCGGGCTTTCCTGGTGCCTTCAGCCTCAAAACCACCCTTTCTCACTCGCCCCAGGGCCAGCCTCAAAATTTCCTTTGGTGCCACTTTCTCTGTGAATTGCGTTCACTGACCAAGTAACTTGTGTGCTAACGCTCTCGCCAGAGCTGGACTCCACACCAGCAAACATCTAGAGATTGCTCCCACATTGAAAGTGCCAGGAGGGAAAAGAGGGCCTTCTTCCCACTGTCTCTGGAAAGCCCCACTCTTCCCTCCTGGCACCTTCGCTGTGGGAGAAATTCTCAGAGGTTTGATGGTTTTGAGCCCGGTTCTGGGGAGAGCGTTAGCACAGAGGTTACTGGGGCAATGAAAGCCGTCCCCAGAGAGGGTGAGAAGAAGCAAATCTTTTCCCTCCTGGCTCCTTCGCAGTGGGACGAATCTCTATATACTTGCTCTCTCTGAGCCCAGCTGAGCGGAGAGTGGTAGCACTGAGGTTTTCAAGGCAGTGAAAGCTGTTCCCAGAGACAGAGAGCACAAGCAACACTTCTCCCTCCTGGCACTTCCCATTTTGGAGCAATCTCTAGATGTCTGCAGTTGTAGAGCCCAGCTCAGGGGAGAGCGTTAGCACAGAGGTTACTGGGGCAAGGAAAGCTGTCCCCAGAGAGGGTGAGAAGAAGCAACACTTTTCCCTCCTGGCTCCTTCGCCCGCGGGGTGAGAACAGGCCCGGGTTGTCGGCCCTGGCGCCTTGCCAGGAGCTCCCGCGCCACCCCACGTGATACTGGCCGACCAATAGGAGCGAAGGGGCGTGGCGCCACAGCCGAGTCCCTCGCGGTGGCCGGGGCCGGGCTCACGCGCCGCAGCGCAGGTTAAAAAAGAGGGGGGGAGGAGGGAGGGCCCCGCGCGCGAGCGGGACAGGCAGTGACATCAGAGGGGCGGGGAGGATGGCGGGAAAACGGCACTGGGAACGGGAAGGGGAAGACGCGACACGGTGGCGGTGGCGGGGGTGAGGGGCCGACGACACGGTGAGGCCGCGTTAGTGACGTCAGCGCGTGGGTCGGGGGTGGGCGAGGGGCTGTGGGTGAGGCTGCACGGTGGGGAGCGGGGGGAGGGCTCGGGCCTGCTATGGAGGTGAATCCGGGCCTGGTCGTGTGGGGACCGGGGCCCAGGGGAGGTCCCAGGCCCTGTTCTGAGGCGACTGAGGCCATGGGGGGGCCGCAGGGCCCCTCCTGAGGTGACAGTGGTTATGGAGAGGCCCCAGCCCCTGTCCTGAGGCGACAGCAGCCGAGGGAAGGCTCTGTCCTCAGGCGACAGCGGCCGTGGGGAGGCCCCAGGCACCCTCCTGAGGCGACGGAGATGGAGGAGAGGCCCCGACCCGAGGTGAGAGTGGCCAAGGGGAGGTCCCAGCCCTTGCTCTGAGCTGACAGTAGCCGAGTGGAGGCCCCCTCCTGAGGCGACAGTAGCCGTGGGGAGGCCCCAGACCCAGTTCTGAGGTGACAGTGGCCAAGGGGAGGCCCTGCTCCCCGGTGCCCAGCCTAGCAGGGTGTCCCCATCCTGGTCTCACATCACCCAGGGCCCAGCCTGGCCCTTTGTTCCTGCGCTGGCCCCCGGGCCCTGCTGGGATGGGGGTGTCCCTGCCCCTGCGTTCCCCTCGGTGAGGGCCCTTCTGCTCACCCAGGGGGGTGTCGGGGCATTGTCCCACCTGGCATAGACCCACCATTCCCTGAGCTGTGCCCTGTCCTTTGCAGTTGGGCCGGGAGTTCCCGCCTCCCAGTACCGCCAGTTTATCCAGTGTAAATACCCACTGAGGTCTGGGACTAGCTTCAGTCAGCACAGGGGCACCGGGAGCTGCATTTCAGCGTCCCCGGCCTCTCCTTATACCCACTGCTCAGCTCCGGCGGTGACAATAAATGTCCCTTTGCCTCTGTCCGCTGTCTGCGTCTGTGGGAGGCTGGCTCGAAGGCTCGGCTGCATGTGGCTTTTCACGTGGTGCCTGGTTTTGCCCCAAAAAGGGGGGTTTTGGTGGTGGTGAGGAGGCAGGGGTGAGCGGAGGGCTCTGCCGTGGGGTCGAGGGGAGCCGGGCAGCCCTCCCAGCCCGCCTGGTGTCTCACACCAGGACAGGGTGGGGCAGGGGAAGGGGGAAATGCGGTTGGCAGGGGAGAAACGTTTATGGATTGTGTCAGGAATGGTGTGGCCAGGACTGGGGCAGTGACCGTCCCCCTGTACTGAGCACTGGTGACGCCCCACCTTGAATATTGTGTTCATTTTGGGGCCCCTCACTCCAAGAAGGACATTGAGGCACCGGAGCGTGTCCAGAGAAGGGCGACGGAGCTGGTGAGGGGTCTGGAGCACAAGTCTGGTGAGGAGTGGCTGAGGGAGCTGGGGGTGTTCAGCCTGGAGAAGAGGAGGCTGAGGGGAGACCTTCTCACTCTCCACAACTCCCTGAAAGGAAGGGGTAGCCAGTGGGGGTCGGTCTCTTCTCCCAAGGAACAGGCGATGGCACAAGAGGAAATGGCCTCGAGTTGCACCAGGGCGGGTTTAGGATGGGAATTAGGAAAAATTTCTGCACCACAAGGGTTGTCAAACATCGTAAGAGGCTGCCCAGGGCAGTGGTGGAATCGCCACCCCTGGAGGGATTTAAAAGCCTGGCAGACGTGGTGCTGAGGGACGTGGGTTAGTGGTGTTTTGGGCAGGGCTGAGTTAATGGTTGGACTTGATGATCTGAAAGGTCTTTTCCAACCTAAACGATTCTCTCATTCCATGATCCAGACAGGATTGTGGGTCCAGCAGCACCAGGGCTGCTCGCCGGGAGTCGCTCGTGCTCCTCGGCTGCCAACCTGCTGCCAAAACCCGACCCAGGTGGATCTAGGGGGAAATCGCTCGGTTTCTGTCCCGTCCATGCAAGCTTTCCTCTCCCATTGTTGCTGCCTCAGATGGTGGTTTCCACTCCGGTGTCCCTCCGAGGAGCTGCTCTGTGTGTCCCCTCGCCGTGTGTCCCCCCGCAATGGTGGCAGGCCACCCAGCTTTACGTCCCATGTCCTTTCAGCCAGTCGCTTCCCCCTCTCTCTCTTTGTCCCCTCCATCTCTGTGGCTGCTGGGGACTGAGGACGGCCACCGCCACCTGCAGAGGGACCCGTGGGTGTCACCAGCCGAGCACCGCATCCCCGCTGTGCCTCCCCAGGCGGTTAAGTCACCCCCCTCTCTCTGCCCTTACAGGTTTCCCAGAGGATGGAACCGGCATCGGTGAGGACCAAAGTCCCCTCCTTCCTGTCGGACCTGGGGAAGGCCACGCTGTGGGGCATCTGGAAATGTCCCCGCTGCAGCACTTACAATGGCACCAGAGGCCTCATCCGCAAGAACAAGACCTGCGGCACCGTCTTCCACTACGGCACCCACAAGCAGCCCAGCATTGACGCCGTCAAGATCGTCAGTGGCTTGGACTTACAGGTTTATTCGGTGCGGCAGAGGGACCGGGGACCGGATTACCGGTGCTTTGTGGAGCTGGGGGTCTCGGAGACGGCCATCCAGACGGTGGACGGGACCATCATCACGCAGCCCCCAGCCATGGAGTGAGGGAAAGACTTGGAAGAAAAAGGCAAAACTCATGGGTTGAGATAAAGGCAGTTTAACATTACAGCAAAGAGAAGAAGAAAACAACAACAAGAATACTGAGAGAGGAATATACAAAACATGATTACGATAGCACCGCTCACTGACCGGACCTGGGAAGCCCCAGCCCTGCAAAGTGGCAGCTCCCAGGGCATGGCCCACAGGGGATGGAATACCTGTGTCCCTGCCAGGTCCTGGGGAAATTAACCCTTCCCCCACCGGCACCAGGACAGACAGGTTGCCAGTTTGAAAAGGAGCCAGCTCTCTTAACACCCTCGGGTGGATATCGTCAGGGCCCATTGATGTGTAGGGCTCAGGCTCCTGTAATAGCTTCTACACCAACTCTTCCTGCGTTTGTGTTTACGTCAGCCTGGATTGTTGTTCCCAAGGCCAGCCGCCCAACGAAGGGAATTCCCTTTCTTGGGAATAAGCTGGTTTTGTGCTTCCAGGAGAGCATTCTTGAAAAACTCCCAGCACTCGCTTGCTCCTCCGGGGAAGCTTCCCGTGGAATCCCTGCCATCTGGGCTCTCAGGAAGCTGAACCTTCCTGCTTGGCACATCTTAAAGCGAGAAAGACTGCAGCCACACAGTCTTCCCTTTTTCTCCTTCTTCTGGTTCAAAAGAGTTGAGAAGTTAAGGGAAAGGTTTTTACTTCAAGTTTTCAGGAGCGTGTTCAAGATGTCTTTTGCATACCGTTATTCACTGAACATCCTAAACTAAAAGGAACTGTCAGTTCCCGTGTTCAGTGACCTCTGAGGTTTGCAAGGCATGCTTGACTGTGTACAGACATCATTTTAGCCTGAAAATGAGAAAAAGAGAATGTTTCCCCTGCGCTGGCTGTTCAGGTAAAATGACTTCTAAGATTTTTTTCTTCCTCTTTTGAAAGATATTGCTTTAGGTAAAGGTCTGGGATAAAAATGACTCTATTTCTGTTCTCTCATAGTCTGGGCCTTTTTTTGTCAGTGTCAGGGAAGGACGGAATTCCTTCTTCCCCCGCCCCTCCTCATGAGAGCACTGGAAAGAGAATGAGATACATCTGTTCCTTAGTACCTGCAACAGCAGCTCCTTGGACAATTAGAGAGAAGCCCACCTGTATGCATGCTTTGCACCCGCTGCTTTCATTGTTACACGGGCAGCATGGCTTGTGCTAGCCAGTGCCTAGAGGAAGAACAAGCATCTTTGTAACCTCGCTCTGGAGACCGCTGGTGGCTGAATGAGCGTCTACACTTTAAAGAGCATCACTGACGTTTGATAGACCCCATGCAAGTAGTTACTAAAAGCCCATGTGTGGCGATTGCAGGCTTGCGATGCCTTGATGCCTACCACATTCCCTTTTAGCCAGGACCTTCTTTTGACTCTTCAAAGGTGTCATTATCTCTGACAACATCAGCGGCTAACCACATAGCAGAACTAAAAGAAATTGGCAAGGTTCTTTCAGTTGTGCCCTTTTCTTTATTTCACGTTACTAATAAGGAGCGTGAAGGTTTTAGGCTTTGCATCCTCATCCCTTCCCAGTGCTTCTTCTGACTCGGTGTAACACTCCAAAGTTAGGTAAGGTTTCCAGGTTTTCCCTGGAAGACTTTGTGGACAAGTCCACGGGCCTGCCGAGCCCAGCCTTAGGAGCGGACGCGCTGGCCGTGGAGCTGGTGATGTTGGAGGTGTCGGAGGAGAGAAGTCGAGCAGGGTCTGGTTGCTGGGGCACGGCAGGACCTGCGCATCTGAGCACACCCAGCGCATGGACATGTCTGGCATCCACGCGGCCGGGAGAGCAGAACTGACCCCGCACTGCTCTTCCAGACACGTTTCGATAGAGCCCATGGGAATGTGGAGAACTGGTGTACCTGTGGGGTCAGAGATGCTCCGTTTGACTCATGAGCAAAAGCAAAAAAAGAGGCACTGGTATTTCAAGCACTCAGTTTTAAGTCCTCTATTTAGGCAACTATCTCTCATCAGAGTCTCACCAGCGACTCCAAGCTTTCAGTCTCTTTCACCGATAGGTTCCTGAAGCAACGCTGGAGAAGACAGGCCTTGTTTGACTCGATTTCTTAATCCAGAAAGCACAAAGGATATCTAACTCTCCCTAAGCATCCTCCTCACCTCAAAGACAGGGAAAGGTATTTTGAAATAGATCCACGCAATATTTCTGTACTGTCGACACAACAGGTGTTCCTTTCTTTTTCAAAATGATGAAATACTGATTTCATGGTTCTCTTGGAAAAGGGCATTTTCGAAGGAGCGGGGTGCTCAATAGATGAGGAAGAATTAAAAGCAAGGTCAACAGTATGGCGGTGTAAAGAGAAATCGGCGAAGCTTTGCAGAGTGTCAACCAATGGGAGGAACACCTTTGGAAAAGGTCTAACTCGTTCTGGCTGAACACAGTGGATCCCATTAAGGCCGACGTGGCGTCTGACTGGCGAGGATCTTCTCCGAGCACGTCAGGTGGCGCAAAGGCCAGAGCACAAGGGCAGTCTTCTCACAACTCTGCTGAGCAGCTGTGACTAAAGTGCAGTAGTTCGCAGGCTCTGTAATTCATTGGCAGCGCCTCTACGTGACGGGGATGCAGCTTTCGCACGTATTTTGCTGTGCACGAGAGGGAACTGCCCCAGAGCCTGCGGGCGAAAGGCTTACATGCTAAGTGAAGCCGGGCTTTTCTTTAGAGAAGTTTTGTTTTCTGTCTTGTGGCCCATTTGACAAAGCAGCCAAGTCTGTCTGCTGTGGGAGTGTTTTGTCCAGAATCGCTTCCAAGCCAAAAAGCAGTGTTTTCCAGGTAACGGTTGGGGACGAGCCTGGGTTGGCCAGTTTTGCCGCGCTGGGACTCTGCAGGTGTCACAGCCGGTCCCGCTGGGGGCGGTGCCCAGGGCCGTGGCTGCGGTGGGGTATCCAGGCTGTGAGGTCACAGAGCCCCGCTGTGCCACGCCCTCACGTGCAGTGCTGTGCCGCGGGCAGTGCTCCGGCTGTGCCAGCAGCGGCAGTGCCAGCAGCGGCAGCAGTGGCAGCAGTGCCAGCAGCGGTCGTAGCAGTGGCGTTGCCAGCAGCGGTAGCAGTGCCAACGTTGTCAGCGGCAGCAGTGCCATCAGTGGCAGTGACAGCAGCAGCAGCGGCAGTGCCCGCAGTGGTAGCAGTAGCAGTGCCAACGTTGTCAGCGGCAGTATTGCCATCAGTGCCGGTGCCAGCAGCAGCGGCAGTGGCGGCATGGTGCAGGTGCAGGGGGTCATGACCCCCGCCCGCCTCCTTATCCTCCTCCTGGTGCTCCTGCAAGCGAATGATGCCTGGGCCGCTCCGTGCAGAATGCCGGGATTAGGTAGGCAGGCAAGCCATCCCCCAGCCCTGGCAGCGTGGCACAGCACCAGCGCACGTCGGGGTGGCAGCAGGGCTGGGGTCGTGGTTGGGCAGGGCTGGGAGGGCAGCGGGGCTGGGTGAGCCGTGGGCCAGCTCTGTGGGTGTCAGGAGGCAGATGACTCATGGGGAGGTGGAGGGGCCCGCGGCTGCTGCGGGGGCATTTTCCAGGTGAACAGTGGGGCCGGGAGGGGCGCCACAGGGTGAGAAACCATCCCTGGAGCCGGCCCTGTGCCGCCCTGCCCCGCAGCAGCCTTAGCCCAGCCGGCGGGTCTGGGCCGCAGCGGCACCGCAGGAGCACTTCTTCCCCAGGCTGGTCACAGCCGTGCCCAGGGCCATGGCTCTGCCGCTCCCCGGCTGCATCTCGGCTTTCAGCCTCGGGGCTGGCCGACCGTGGGAGATGTCCGCTCAGGAAAACAGAAGCATTCCTGCTCGAGCCCTGCAGTGCTCTCCTTGGGTGAATCCAGGCCCCCATGGGACACACAGCCCCCCGCCCACAGCCCGGGGAGCAGACGGGGCAGCGCTGGTGCAGGCTCTCACCGGCCAGCGGGGCTCTTCTCCACGGGAGGTGTGAATGGTCAGTGTTTCCCTCCGGTGCTTTCCTGTGGGCTGCTTCTGTGCACGGTAGACATCTCCTGGGAAGGAATCCCCGAGGGGCCATATGTTTCTCCATCCGGTCCTTGAGGACGGACGTGCACTTGGCCTGGAAACAGTATCCTGAGAGCTGCCAGGTGCCAGCGAACGGGTCACCCAGGCCCCTCTGCAGCTTTGGAAATCTCCAACCACGTCTGGGTCCCGCGACAGTACCTGACCCCCTCCAGTCACTGCAGGTCACTGAGAAAGCCGTAGATCACCACATCTCATGGAAACATGCTTGATTACAGCTGTGCCTGCAGCCGACGGCCACCCGACTTCTCTGCCGGATCTTGTCCGGGAGCCTCAGGGCGATCCCACAGGTACGTCGCTTGAATGAGTGAGCATTTCGGTTTTCATAGTCTGTCGATACGAAGTCTGACTTAGTATCTTCTTGGCCGAAGCTCAGACATGCAGAAGAGCTGAGGGGGAATGGGTCAGGCTCAGTGATGTGCCCCGGGGCACTCGGCCTTGCAAAGTGTTCCTTCCCAGCCTCTCCGACCCTGCGCTGCTTCCAGCGCCTGCTGCAAAGCCAGCGGGCTTGTTGGGCTTGAGTTTAGAGCTGGTGTGAGCTCCAGGGAGTCCCGTCTCGCGACAGCTCGGTGCGTGCTTTGTTTCAGAGGGGCCTGGTCCAGGTGCCCAGTGGCTGTGCACAATGCTCCTGCGTGGAAGGGAGAGATGCGTGCCACGGGTCAATCCCGTGTTTGAACTGCATTCGCTGCCGTTCAGGTGGGAAGAACTCTATTGAAATACCTCACGGGAGCTGCTCCGGTGTGTTTGTTTACAGACGTGGCTGGAGGTCCTCAAAGAGCAAAGTCCAAAGCTGAAAAGAGAAAATCTTCCCAGCGGTCATCAGAAGTCCTAAAGGAACTCCTGAAGGAATTGGACAAAGCGGCACATGGTGGGCATATCTCACTCTTAAGCACAAGGCTCGGGCAGCCGAGGTTTTAGCTGCCTGTATGGACAAGCCGTAGCCTAGACAGTAGGAAGGGATGGATCAGAGCCTCCCTGCGGTGACACTCAATTTCACGCCTTGCAGGCGCTGGCGAGCTGCAGACAGAGACGGTCCAGAGTCTCTGCTGCCAGGTGTGGTCCAAGCTGAGTGCCAGGGACAGCTGCTGCCCCAGTTAGAGCGTTACTCCTCAGAGCTGCTCTGGGCAGACGGTGGTGTCCAGCTGGCAGGAACTGGCGGTGCTCGCGTCTTGAGCGCGTGAGGAACTTGCCGAGGAGCTGATCCCAGAGAAGCCGTGGGAGGGCCAGCGCCCTCTCTGCAAGTCAACAGAGAGGAGAGTGGCCCTGGGTGGCAGAGAGGATGCGCAGGCAGCTTGGGGCCGCTGGGACCGGCAGAGTTGGCCAGGGCCGGAGCAGCCCCAGCTTCACGGCCTGGTCCAGCCTCGTTGTTCTCCTTGATGTCTGAGGACTCTCGGGGACACCTCGGGCTCAGGGACAGGTGAAAGCTGGACACCCGGCTTGAGGCCGGACACCTAACTTGAAGGCCGCTCAAATGAAGGGCTGTGAATTCAGCCTCGGGTGGTTTAGCTGTCTCTTGCCGGTTGTGTTTTAGGTAACTTGGGTGTTTTTCCGCTTCTTTTGAGGGACTGTGGGCTCTCGTGTGCACTGGGAAACCAAAGAGGGTCTCGCGTTTAGATTTTTCTCCATGAAGGACACGTTGTTTGGACTAGTGACTAGGTGCACCCCCAAATTTCCAGGCTTTGTGTCTAAGCGATACTCATGTATTTTGGGAAGTATCGCCTCCTGAAGATACCACGTTGCCCATGAGGAGCGGTTACTTCTATCTCATTCAACTGACCTGCTTTCTTTTGAAAGTGAGGGACTGGGGGCCTGTGGAGAAGGAGGCGCTTCAGGAAGGAGGCAGTCAGGCAGCGCCAGTCTCTGATGAAGCAACGAGGGCAATTCAATCAGCAGGCGTGCCAGGTAATTTTCGCCCCTCGGTCATCCAGCGTCCTGAATCAAAATCCCTGGGTGTCTGCAGGCTCTTCCCCTGGTGCCCGCTGCTGCGCATCGTGTCAGCAGCCAAACTATCGAAAAGAAGCCAGGAAGGGCTCTCTGAGGATGACTGTCACCTCTGGGCTGTGGAGGTTATGGCCAGCAGTGCGCGCCTAACCCTCTCTGGATGCGGGGAGATGCTCACCGCCCACCACACCCAGTTCACCCAAGGTTCAGAACTTTGCCATTTTGGGAAGGAGGCCATCTGAGCCAGCCTCAGCAGATGATGGGAAATGCGGCTCTTAATGGAATGTACCTCCTGCAATAGCTGTCCCCCAGAGCTCGCCGTGAGTCCCCCGAGGCACAACAGCGGGGGATCCCTCCTGTGACCTGAGGTCCAAAGGGATGCACTGACAGATGGGGCACGGCTTAGAGGGAACCTGCACCATCCTTCTGCACCCACTGTGCCTGCGCCATGCTGAGGCTTTACCTTTCTGGGATTTTTGGCAGTGCTGTCCACCCCCGGGGAAGCCCGCCACGCCGGGATGGATGACTTTCTTCCAAAGAATGCAGGTACTGAGCAGTCTTGCAGGGGGCCAGAAGTGGGAGACAACTCCTGAAAACTCGGGGCATGCAAGCGGTGCCCACGCTGAAGAAAAGGCAAAGAGGGAGAGGGAGGTCGGGGTGTCTCCCGAGAGGGCCTGACTCCATCCCTTCGGGGTGTGGGTGCTTGGCTGGGGTGGGAGAGCTGGGGGCGAGAGGAGAAAGAGAGGCTCCAGAGTGCACTGATTTGCGACGGCTGTGGGAGTTCCCTTTGCTTCCACCGAAACCAAGGAGATGACGCAGCCCCAGGGTGTTCCCTCCTTCAGGGATGGTAACAAAGTGCGAAAGAACGTTTGCTGGCAATGTCAGACCTCCTGTGAGACTGCCAGTGGCGTGCAGGACACACTAACGTACGGAATTGTTCCTCCAGGTGTGGATGGCAAGAGAAACACAAATGCTGTGGATCCTAAAGACTTCCAGAAGTATTGGAGAGAAGGCGCCATGGCGATCTTCGGCTCTGTGCTGTTTGGGATGGGACTGTGTTGTGCGATCTATTTGTGGAGGGAGAGGAAAAAGTATGTTGTTGCGGGGGAGGAGGTGACAAGCTCCTGAATTAGATGGCTGCTATTAGCCATGAAGCATTTAGAGGTAGGGTGTTCTGGAGTGCCGAGTTAGGTACTGGCCAATGTCCGTCAGGTGATGCCGTAAATCCCAGATGTTCACCTCAGCCAAGGTGTCCCAGCAACTCAGACCGTGGTGAGGAACCTTCCCAGCTATCGTCCCGGCTTTGGAGAAAGAGCTGTCCCATCTGCACCCCAGCGCTGCCAGCGTGCGTGTTCTCAGCAAGGGCAAGGGTTTTGTCTGGGCAGGGGTGTGTATCTCTGCAGACAGGTATTCTGAAGAGAGGATGGAGAGCAGCTCAGTGAAGAGGGAGCCCAGGCTGTCCCCTTGTCTGGCGAGGGGTGGGCAGGGGAGGCGAGTGCTGGTCCTTGCCAGGCACCCTAAGAAAGGAGTGCAGGAGGCTCTCCCGGCCCTGTGTTGCTGTGCCCAGCTTTGGTCCCCTGGGTCTCCTTCCCGGCACGTGCAGAGCAGCCAGGTCAGGATGGCCAGGGCAGAGAGGAGACGAGCCACGGGCAGGCGAGCGGAGCCCCAGCCCAGGGGTGCGCAGAGCCCTGTATTTCTGCACAGGGCTCCCCATGTGCAGCCAGATGCCCACACCCGCTGGGGCATCCGGCGCTGTCCCGCACCCTCACACCCGCCTAGCACCACAGCCGTGTCAGAGCCTCAGCAGCCTCCTCTCTCCACAGCCGCCTCTCCACAGCTTCAGGAGCCCAGCCCAACACCAGCAGCTACTCCTTGTGCCCGGACAGCCGCACCACCCATCCCAGCACCTCTGAGAGTTGGCCCAAACCCCAGCAGCCATCACCTGTGCCTGGGAAAGCGGCCCACCTGCCACCGAGCACCCAGAAACGGGCCCCTGACAGACTGGATATCCACCTGGTCTTCCCGACCCCACCCGAGCCTCCCCCGTTACCGACAGCGGTAGGGATTTGGGATATCAAAAGGCTCCCGACTGACAGCTGAAGGGGTCGACCATTCTGATTTCAAAATAAAGGTGTAGCCATAAATACAGAGCAGTCGCGCTCTTGTCCGTGTCATAACAGCAGCAATGCCAGGAATTCAGCAATTCTGGTCTGAAGTTCCTATCGGGGCAGGCAGGGACAAGGATGCCCATGGTGTCAGCAGGCAGGGAGCTGGGCGTGGGACCCGCCGACGGGCCAGCAAGACCCAGCCTCCCTGGTGGGACTGGCCCACAAAATTCTAAGCCACTGAGGCACCCATGGAGCTCGTTACAGGTCATCATCCCCACCTTGGCTTCCCGTGCCAACACCGCAGCTCTTTGTCTCGGTGAGTGACTGCTGGTGGCCATTATGTATCGTTTAAACCTGCCCCTGCTGCTGCAGCCTCTGGCCTTGCCTTCTCAGCCACTCTCGTGTGAGCTCCGGGCTGTTTGCGGTCCCTGCTCCTGCCCAGGCTTGTCCCAGCCTCAGAAAATCTTGGGAAAAGCGCCTTTTCACCGCGATCATCTGGCTCCGCTGCTGATGCTCCAGCACCGCAGCTCTTTCTCTTGGTGACTGATCGTTGGTGGCAGTTACACCTCATTTAAACCTGCCGCTGCTGCTGCAGGCTCTGGCCTTGCCTCCTCAGCTGCTGTCACGTGAGCTCCGGGCTCCTTGCGGGTCCCTGCTGCTGCCCAGGCTTGACCGAGAGAGGCTCCCACCCGACACCACAGCCGACTCAGAGCCTCAGCAGCCTCCTCTCTCCACAGCCGCCTCTCCACAGCTTCAGGAGCCCAGCCCAACACCAGCAGCTCCGCCTCATGCCCGGACAGCCGGAGCACCCATCCCAGCACCTCTGAGAGTCGGCCCCAACCCCAGCAGCCATCACCTGTGCCTGGGAAACTGTCCCACCTGCCAGCGAGCACCCAGGAACCAGCCTCTGAAGGACTGGATATCCGCCTGGTCTTCCCGACCCGACCCGTGTCTCCCCCGCTACCGACAGCGGTAGGGATGTGGGATATCAGAAGACTCCCGACTGACAGCTGAAGGCATCGACCATTCTGATTTCAGCAGAATAAAGGTGTAGCCAGAACTACAGACCAGTTGTGCTGTTGTCCGGATCATAACGGCATGAATGCCAGGACTTCTGCAATTCTGGCCTGAAGTTCATACCGGGCCAGGCAGGGACGAGGATGCCCATAACGAGGTGTCAGCAGGCAGGGAGATGGGCACGGGACCTGCCGACTGGCCAGAGGAGCCCAGCCTCCCAGGTGGGACCAGCCCGCAAAATTCTGAGCCACTGAGGCACCCATGGGGCTCGTCAAGAGGTCATCACCCCCACCTCGGCTTCCCGTGCCAGCACCGCAGCGCTTTGTCTCGGTGAGTGACCATTGGTGGCGCTTACGCCTCGTTTAAACCTGCTGCTTGCTCCCACATTGAAAGTGCCAGGAGGGAAAAGAGGGGCTTCTTCCCGCTGTCTCTGGAAAGTCCCACTCTTCCCTCCTGGCACCTTTGCTGTGGGGGAAATTCTCAGAGGTTTGATGGTTCTGAGCCCGGTTTCACCGCGGTGCAGGTGAAAAAAGAGGGGGGGAGGAGGGAGGGCCCTGCACGCGAGCGGGACAGGATGTGACATCAGAGGGGCGGGGGGATGGCGGGAAAACGGCACTGGGAACGGGAAGGGGAAGAAGGGACATGGTGGTAGTGGCAGGGGTGAGGGGCCGACGACACGGTGACGCCGCGTTAGTGACGAGGTGGGCGAGGGGCTGTGGGTGAGGCTGCACGGTGGGGAGCGGGGGGAGGGCTCGGGCCTGCTACGGAGGTGAACCCGGGCCTGGTCGTGTGGGGACCGGCGCCCAGGGGAGGTCCCAGGCCCTGTTCTGAGGCGACTGAGGCCATGGGGGGGCCCCAGGGCCTCTCCTGAGGTGACAGTGGTTATGGAGAGGCCCCAGCCCCTGTCCTGAGGTGACAGCAGCCGAGGGAAGGCTCTGTCCTCAGGCGACAGCAGCCATGGGGAAGCCCCAGGCACCCTCCTGAGGCGACGGAGATCGAGGAGCGGCCCCGACCCGAAATGACAGTGGCCGAGGGGAGGCCCCAGGCCCCGTCCTGAGGCGACTGAGGCCACGGGGGGGGCCCAGGACCCTTCCTGAGGTGAGAGTGGCCAAGGGGAGGCCCCAGCCCTTGCCCTGACCCGACGGTAGCCGAGTGGAGGCCCCCTCCTGAGGCGACAGTAGCCGTGGGGAGGCCCCAGACCCAGTTCTGAGGTGACAGTGGCCAAGGGGAGGCCCTGCTCCCAGTGCCCGGCCCAGCAGCGTGCCCCCATCCTGGTCCCACATCACCCAGGGCCCAACCTGGCCCTTCATTCCTGCGCTGGCCCCCGGGCCCTGCTGGGATGGGGGTGTCCCTGCCCCTGCGCTCCCCTTGGTGAGGGCCCTTCTGCTCACCCAGGGGGGTGTCGGGGCATTGTCCCACCTGGCACAGACCCACCGTCCCCTCAGCTGTGCCCTGTCCTTTGCAGTTGGGCTGGGAGCTCCCAGTGCCGCCAGTTTATCCAGTGTAAATACCCACTGAGGTCTGGGACTGGCTTCAGTCAGCACGGGGGCACCGGGAGCTGCATTTCAGCGTCCCCGGCCTCTCCTCACACCCACCGCTCAGCTCCAGCGGTGACAATAAATGCCCTTTGCCTCTGCCCGCTGTCTGCGTCTGTGGGACGCTGGCTCGAAGGCTCGGCTGCATGTGGCTTTTCATGTGGTGCCTGGTTTTGCCCCAAAAAGGGGGGTTTTGGTGGTGGTGAGGAGGCAGGGGTGAGCGGAGGGCTCTGCCGTGGGGTCGAGGGGAGCCGGGCAGCCCTCCCAGCCCGCCTGGTGTCTCACACCAGGACAGGGTGGGGCAGGGGAAGGGGGAAATGCGGTTGGCAGGGGAGAAACGTTTATGGATTGTGTCAGGAATGGTGTGGCCAGGACTGGGGCAGTGACCGTCCCCCTGTACTGGGCACTGGTGACGCCCCGCCTTGAATATTGTGTTCATTTTGGGGCCCCTCACTCCAAGAAGGACATTGAGGCACCGGAGCGTGTCCAGAGAAGGGCAACGGAGCTGGTGAGGGGTCTGGAGCACAAGTCTGGTGAGGAGTGGCTGAGGGAGCTGGGGGTGTTCAGCCTGGAGAAGAGGAGGCTGAGGGGAGACCTTCTCACTCTCCACAACTCCCTGAAAGGAAGGGGTAGCCAGTGGGGGTCGGTCTCTTCTCCCAAGGAACAGGCGATGGGACAAGAGGAAATGGCCTCGAGTTGCACCAGGGCGGGTTTAGGATGGGAATTAGGAAAAATTTCTGCACCACAAGGGTTGTCAAACATCGTAAGAGGCTGCCCAGGGCAGTGGTGGAATCGCCACCCCTGGAGGGATTTAAAAGCCGGGCAGACGTGGTGCTGAGGGACGTGGGTTAGTGGTGTTTTGGGCAGGGCTGAGTTAATGGTTGGACTTGATGATCTGAAAGGTCTTTTCCAACCTAAACGATTCTCTCATTCCATGATCCAGACAGGATTGTGGGTCCAGCAGCACCAGGGCTGCTCGCCGGGAGTCGCTCGTGCTCCTCGGCTGCCAACCTGCTGCCAAAACCCGACCCAGGTGGATCTAGGGGGAAATCGCTCGGTTTCTGTCCCGTCCATGCAAGCTTTCCTCTCCCATTGTTGCTGCCTCAGATGGTGGTTTCCACTCCGGTGTCCCTCCGAGGAGCTGCTCTGTGTGTCCCCTTCACCGTGTGTCCCCGCGCAATGGTGGCAGGCCACCCAGCTTTACGTCCCATGTCCTTTCAGCCAGTCGCTTCCCCCTCTCTCTCTTTGTCCCCTCCATCTCTGTGGCTGCTGGGGACTGAGGACGGCCACCGCCACCTGCAGAGGGACCCGTGGGTGTCACCAGCCGAGCACCGCATCCCCGCTGTGCCTCCCCAGGCGGTTAACTCACCCCCCTCTCTCTGCCCTTACAGGTTTCCCAGAGGATGGAACCGGCATCGGTGGGGACCAAAGTCCCCTCCTTCCTGTCAGACCTGGGGAAGGCCACGTTGCGGGGCATCTGGAAATGTCCCCGCTGCGGCACTTACAATGGCACCCAAGGCCTCATCCGCAAGAACAAGACCTGCGGCACCGTCTTCCACTACGGCACCCGCAAGCAGCCCAGCATTGACGCCGTCAAGATCGTCAGTGGCTTGGACTTACAGGTTTATTCGGTGCGGCAGAGGGACCGGGGACCGGATTACCGGTGCTTTGTGGAGCTGGGGGTCTCGGAGACGGCCATCCAGACGGTGGACGGGACCATCATCACGCAGCCCCCAGCCATGGAGTGAGGGAAAGACTTGGAAGAAAAAGGCAAAACTCATGGGTTGAGATAAAGGCAGTTTAACATTACAGCAAAGAGAAGAAGAAAACAACAACAAGAATACTGAGAGAGGAATATACAAAACATGATTACGATAGCACCGCTCACTGACAGGACCTGGGAAGCCCCAGCCCTGCAAAGTGGCAGCTCCCAGGGCATGGCCCACAGGGGATGGAATACCTGTGTCCCTGCCAGGTCCTGGGGAAATTAACCCTTCCCCCACCGGCACCAGGACAGACAGGTTGCCAGTTTGAAAAGGAGCCAGCTCTCTTAACACCCTCGGGTGGATATCGTCAGGGCCCATTGATGTGTAGGGCTCAGGCTCCTGTAATAGCTTCTACACCAACTCTTCCTGCGTTTGTGTTTACGTCAGCCTGGATTGTTGTTCCCAAGGCCAGCCACCCAACGAAGGGAATTCCCTTTCTTGGGAATAAGCTGGTTTTGTGCTTCCAGGAGAGCATTCTTGAAAAACTCCCAGCACTCGCTTGCTCCTCCGGGGAAGCTTCCCGTGGAATCCCTGCCGTCTGGGCTCTCAGCAAATTGAGCCTTGCTCTTCAAAAATCTGAAATCTCTGCCTTAGTGCTAACCTTCAGGGCGCCCGGCAGGATCCCAGACTCCACAATACTGAGATGACTGCAGCCGAGGCTGTCACTAACTGAGGCGCTACGAGGCAGGTGGGCTTGGTTTGTGAGTAGCACGTCCAGCATCCTCGTTCCTGCTTGGCACATCTTAAAGCGAGAAAGACTGCAGCCACACAGTCTTCCCTTTTTCTCCTTCTTCTGGTTCAAAAGAGTTGAGAAGTTAAGGGAAAGGTTTTTACTTCAAGGTTTCAGGAGCGTGTTCAAGATGTCTTTTGCATACCGTTATTCACTGAACATCCTAAACTAAAAGGAACTGTCAGTTCCCGTGTTCAGTGACCTCTGAGGTTTGCAAGGCGTGCTTGACTGTGTACAGACATGATTTTATCCTGAAAATGAGAAAAAGAGAATGTTTCCCCTGCGCTGGCTGTTCAGGTAAAATGACTTCTAAGATTTTTTTTTTCCTCTTTTGAAAGATATTGCTTTAGGTAAAGGTCTGGGATAAAAATGACTCTATTTCTGTTCTCTCATAGTCTGGGCCTTTTTTTGTCAGTGTCAGGGAAGGACGGAATTCCTTCTTCCCCCGCCCCTCCTCATGAGAGCACTGGAAAGAGAATGAGATACATCTGTTCCTTAGTACCTGCAACAGCAGCTCCTTGGACAATTAGAGAGAAGCCCACCTGTATGCACGCTTTGCACCCGCTGCTTTCATTGTTACACGGGCAGCATGGCTTGTGCTAGCCAGTGCCTAGAGGAAGAACAAGCATCTTTGTAACCTCGCTCTGGAGACCGCTGGTGGCTGAATGAGCGTCCACACTTTAAAGAGCATCACTGACGTTTGATAGACCCCATGCAAGTAGTTACTAAAAGCTCATGTGAGGCGATTGCAGGCTTGCGATGCCTTGATGCCTACCACATTCCCTTTTAGCCAGGACCTTCTTTTGACTCTTCAAAGGTGTCATTATCTCTGACAACATCAGCGGCTAACCACGTAACAGAACTAAAAGAAATTGGCAAGGTTCTTTCAGTTGTGCCCTTTTCTTTATTTCACGTTACTAATAAGGAGCGTGAAGGTTTTAGGCTTTGCATCCTCATCCCTTCCCAGTGCTTCTTCTGACTCGGTGTAACACTCCAAAGTTAGGTAAGGTTTCCAGGTTTTCCCTGGAAGACTTTGTGGACAAGTCCACAGGCCTGCCGAGCCCAGCCTTAGGAGCGGACGCGCTGGCCGTGGAGCTGGTGATGTTGGAGGTGTCGGAGGAGAGAAGTCGAGCAGGGTCTGGTTGCTGGGGCACGGCAGGACCTGCGCATCTGAGCACACCCAGCGCATGGACATGTCTGGCATCCACGCGGCCGGGAGAGCAGAACTGACCCCGCACTGCTCTTCCAGACACGTTTCGATAGAGCCCATGGGAATGTGGAGAACTGGTGTACCTGTGGGGTCAGAGATGCTCCGTTTGACTCATGAGCAAAAGCAAAAAAAGAGGCACTGGTATTTCAAGCACTCAGTTTTAAGTCCTGTATTTAGGCAACTATCTCTCATCAGAGTCTCACCAGCGACTCCAAGCTTTCAGTCTCTTTCACCGATAGGTTCCTGAAGCAACGCTGGAGAAGACAGGCCTTGTTTGACTCGATTTCTTAATCCAGAAAGCACAAAGGATATCTAACTCTCCCTAAGCATCCTCCTCACCTCAAAGACAGGGAAAGGTATTTTGAAATAGATCCACGCAATATTTCTGTACTGTCGACACAACAGGTGTTCCTTTCTTTTTCAAAATGATGAAATACTGATTTCATGGTTCTCTTGGAAAAGGGCATTTTCAAAGGAGCGGGGTGCTCAATAGATGAGGAAGAATTAAAAGCAAGGTCAACAGTATGGCGGTGTAAAGAGAAATCGGCGAAGCTTTGCAGAGTGTCAGCCAATGGGAGGAACACCTTTGGAAAAGGTCTAACTCGTTCTGGCTGAACACAGTGGATCCCATTAAGGCCGACGTGGCGTCTGACTGGCGAGGATCTTCTCCGAGCACGTCAGGTGGCGCAAAGGCCAGAGCACAAGGGCAGTCTTCTCACAACTCTGCTGAGCAGCTGTGACTAAAGTGCAGTAGTTCGCAGGCTCTGTAATTCATTGGCAGCGCCTCTACGTGACGGGGATGCAGCTTTCGCACGTATTTTGCTGTGCACGAGAGGGAACTGCCCCAGAGCCTGCGGGCGAAAGGCTTACATGCTAAGTGAAGCCGGGCTTTTCTTTAGAGAAGTTTTGTTTTCTGTCTTGTGGCCCATTTGACAAAGCAGCCAAGTCTGTCTGCTGTGGGAGTGTTTTGTCCAGAATCGCTTCCAAGCCAAAAAGCAGTGTTTTCCAGGTAACGGTTGGGGACGAGCCTGGGTTGGCCAGTTTTGCCGCGCTGGGACTCTGCAGGTGTCACAGCCGGTCCCGCTGGGGGCGGTGCCCAGGGCCGTGGCTGCGGTGGGGTATCCAGGCTGTGAGGTCACAGAGCCCCGCTGTGCCACGCCCTCACGTGCAGTGCTGTGCCGCGGGCAGTGCTCCGGCTGTGCCAGCAGCGGCAGTGCCAGCAGCGGCAGCAGTGGCAGCAGTGCCAGCAGCGGTCGTAGCAGTGGCGTTGCCAGCAGCGGTAGCAGTGCCAACGTTGTCAGCGGCAGCAGTGCCATCAGTGGCAGTGACAGCAGCAGCAGCGGCAGTGCCCGCAGTGGTAGCAGTAGCAGTGCCAACGTTGTCAGCGGCAGTATTGCCATCAGTGCCGGTGCCAGCAGCAGCGGCAGTGGCGGCATGGTGCAGGTGCAGGGGGTCATGACCCCCGCCCGCCTCCTTATCCTCCTCCTGGTGCTCCTGCAAGCGAATGATGCCTGGGCCGCTCCGTGCAGAATGCCGGGATTAGGTAGGCAGGCAAGCCATCCCCCAGCCCTGGCAGCGTGGCACAGCACCAGCGCACGTCGGGGTGGCAGCAGGGCTGGGGTCGTGGTTGGGCAGGGCTGGGAGGGCAGCGGGGCTGGGTGAGCCGTGGGCCAGCTCTGTGGGTGTCAGGAGGCAGATGACTCATGGGGAGGTGGAGGGGCCCGCGGCTGCTGCGGGGGCATTTTCCAGGTGAACAGTGGGGCCGGGAGGGGCGCCACAGGGTGAGAAACCATCCCTGGAGCCGGCCCTGTGCCGCCCTGCCCCGCAGCAGCCTTAGCCCAGCCGGCGGGTCTGGGCCGCAGCGGCACCGCAGGAGCACTTCTTCCCCAGGCTGGTCACAGCCGTGCCCAGGGCCATGGCTCTGCCGCTCCCCGGCTGCATCTCGGCTTTCAGCCTCGGGGCTGGCCGACCGTGGGAGATGTCCGCTCAGGAAAACAGAAGCATTCCTGCTCGAGCCCTGCAGTGCTCTCCTTGGGTGAATCCAGGCCCCCATGGGACACACAGCCCCCCGCCCACAGCCCGGGGAGCAGACGGGGCAGCGCTGGTGCAGGCTCTCACCGGCCAGCGGGGCTCTTCTCCACGGGAGGTGTGAATGGTCAGTGTTTCCCTCCGGTGCTTTCCTGTGGGCTGCTTCTGTGCATGGTAGACATCTCCTGGGAAGGAATCCCCGAGGGGCCATATGTTTCTCCATCCGGTCCTTGAGGACGGACGTGCACTTGGCCTGGAAACAGTATCCTGAGAGCTGCCAGGTGCCAGCGAACGGGTCACCCAGGCCCCTCTGCAGCTTTGGAAATCTCCAGCCACGTCTGGGTCCCGCGACAGTACCTGACCCCCTCCAGTCACTGCAGGTCACTGAGAAAGCCGTAGATCACCACATCTCATGGAAACATGCTTGATTACAGCTGTGCCTGCAGCCGACGGCCACCCGACTTCTCTGCTGGATCTTGTCCGGGAGCCTCAGGGCGATCCCACAGGTGTGTCGCTTGAATGAGTGAGCATTTCGGTTTTCATAGTCTGTCGATACGAAGTCTGACTTAGTATCTTCTTGGCCGAAGCTCAGACATGCAGAAGAGCTGAGGGGGAATGGGTCAGGCTCAGTGATGTGCCCCGGGTCACTCGGCCTTGCAAAGTGTTCCTTCCCAGCCTCTCCGACCCTGCGCTGCTTCCAGCGCCTGCTGCAAAGCCAGCGGGCTTGTTGGGCTTGAGTTTAGAGCTGGTGTGAGCTCCAGGGAGTCCCGTCTCGCGACAGCTCGGTGCGTGCTTTGTTTCAGAGGGGCCTGGTCCAGGTGCCCAGTGGCTGTGCACAATGCTCCTGCGTGGAAGGGAGAGACGCGTGCCACGGGTCAATCCCGTGTTTGAACTGCATTCGCTGCCGTTCAGGTGGGAAGAACTCTATTGAAATACCTCACGGGAGCTGCTCTGGTGTGTTTGTTTACAGACATGGCTGGAGGTCCTCAAAGAGCAAAGTCTAAAGCCGAAAAGAGAAAATCTTCCCAGCGGTCATCAGAAGTCCTAAAGGAACTCCTGAAGGAATTGGACAAAGCGGCACATGGTGGGCATATCTCACTCTTAAGCACAAGGCTCGGGAAGCCGAGGTTTTAGCTGCCTGTATGGACAAGCCGTAGCCTAGACAGTAGGAAGGGATGGATCAGAGCCTCCCTGCGGTGACACTCAATTTCACGCCTTGCAGGCGCTGGCGAGCTGCAGACAGAGACGGTCCAGAGTCTCTGCTGCCAGGTGTGGTCCAAGCTGAGTGCCAGGGACAGCTGCTGCCCCAGTTAGAGCGTTACTCCTCAGAGCTGCTCTGGGCAGACGGTGGTGTCCAGCTGGCAGGAACTGGCGGTGCTCGCGTCTTGAGCGCGTGAGGAACTTGCCGAGGAGCTGATCCCAGAGAAGCCGTGGGAGGGCCAGCGCCCTCTCTGCAAGTCAACAGAGAGGAGAGTGGCCCTGGGTGGCAGAGAGGATGCGCAGGCAGCTTGGGGCCGCTGGGACCGGCAGAGTTGGCCAGGGCCGGAGCAGCCCCAGCTTCACGGTCTGGTCCAGCCTCGTTGTTCTCCTTGATGTCTGAGGACTCTCGGGGACACCTCGGGCTCAGGGACAGGTGAAAGCTGGACACCCGGCTTGAGGCCGGACACCTAACTTGAAGGCCGCTCAAATGAAGGGCTGTGAATTCAGCCTCGGGTCGTTTACCTGTCTCTTGCCGGTTGTGTTTTAGGTAACTTGGGTGTTTTTCCGCTTCTTTTGAGGGACTGTGGGCTCTCGTGTGCACTGGGAAACCAAAGAGGGTCTCGCGTTTAGATTTTTCTCCATGAAGGACACGTTGTTTGGACTAGTGACTAGGTGCACCCCCAAATTTCCAGGCTTTGTGTCTAAGCGATACTCATGTATTTTGGGAAGTATCGCCTCCTGAAGATACCACGTTGCCCATGAGGAGCGGTTACTTCTATCTCATTCAACTGACCTGCTTTCTTTTGAAAGTGAGGGACTGGGGGCCTGTGGACAAGGAGGCGCTTCAGGAAGGAGGCAGTCAGGCAGCGCCAGTCTCTGATGAAGCAACGAGGGCAATTCAATCAGCAGGCGTGCCAGGTAATTGTCGCCCCTCGGTCATCCAGCGTCCTGAATCAAAATCCCTGGGTGTCTGCAGGCTCTTCCCCTGGTGCCCGCTGCTGCGCATCGTGTCAGCAGCCAAACTATCGAAAAGAAGCCAGGAAGGGCTCTCTGAGGATGACTGTCACCTCTGGGCTGTGGAGGTTATGGCCAGCAGTGCGCGCCTAACCCTCTCTGGATGCGGGGAGATGCTCACCGCCCACCACACCCAGTTCACCCAAGGTTCAGAACTTTGCCATTTTGGGAAGGAGGCCATCTGAGCCAGCCTCAGCAGATGATGGGAAATGCGGCTCTTAATGGAATGTACCTCCTGCAATAGCTGTCCCCCAGAGCTCGCCGTGAGTCCCCCGAGGCACAACAGCGGGGGATCCCTCCTGTGACCTGAGGTCCAAAGGGATGCACTGACAGATGGGGCACGGCTTAGAGGGAACCTGCACCATCCTTCTGCACCCTCTGTGCCTGCGCCATGCTGAGGCTTTACCTTTCTGGGATTTTTGGCAGTGCTGTCCACCCCCGGGGAAGCCCGCCACGCCGGGATGGATGACTTTCTTCCAAAGAATGCAGGTACTGAGCAGTCTTGCAGGGGGCCAGAAGTGGGAGACAACTCCTGAAAACTCGGGGCATGCAAGCGGTGCCCACGCTGAAGAAAAGGCAAAGAGGGAGAGGGAGGTTGGGGTGTCTCCCGAGAGGGCCTGACTCCATCCCTTCGGGGTGTGGGTGCTTGGCTGGGGTGGGAGAGCTGGGGGCGAGAGGAGAAAGAGAGGCTCCAGAGTGCACTGATTTGCGACGGCTGTGGGAGTTCCCTTTGCTTCCACCGAAACCAAGGAGATGACGCAGCCCCAGGGTGTTCCCTCCTTCAGGGATGGTAACAAAGTGCGAAAGAACGTTTGCTGGCAATGTCAGACCTCCTGTGAGACTGCCAGTGGCGTGCAGGACACACTAACGTACGGAATTGTTCCTCCAGGTGTGGATGGCAAGAGAAACACAAATGCTGTGGATCCTAAAGACTTCCAGAAGTATTGGAGAGAAGGCGCCATGGCGATCTTCGGCTCTGTGCTGTTTGGGATGGGACTGTGTTGTGCGATCTATTTGTGGAGGGAGAGGAAAAAGTATGTTGTTGCGGGGGAGGAGGTGACAAGCTCCTGAATTAGATGGCTGCTATTAGCCATGAAGCATTTAGAGGTAGGGTGTTCTGGAGTGCCGAGTTAGGTACTGGCCAATGTCCGTCAGGTGATGCCGTAAATCCCAGATGTTCACCTCAGCCAAGGTGTCCCAGCAACTCAGACCGTGGTGAGGAACCTTCCCAGCTATCGTCCCGGCTTTGGAGAAAGAGCTGTCCCATCTGCACCCCAGCGCTGCCAGCGTGCGTGTTCTCAGCAAGGGCAAGGGTTTTGTCTGGGCAGGGGTGTGTATCTCTGCAGACAGGTATTCTGAAGAGAGGATGGAGAGCAGCTCACTGAAGAGGGAGCCCAGGCTGTCCCCTTGTCTGGCGAGGGATGGGCAGGGGAGGCGAGTGCTGGTCCTTGCCAGGCACCCTAAGAAAGGAGTGCAGGAGGCTCTCCCGGCCCTGTGTTGCTGTGCCCAGCTTTGGTCCCCTGGGTCTCCTTCCCGGCACGTGCAGAGCAGCCAGGTCAGGATGGCCAGGGCAGAGAGGAGACGAGCCACGGGCAGGCGAGCGGAGCCCCAGCCCAGGGGTGCGCAGAGCCCTGTATTTCTGCACAGGGCTCCCCATGTGCAGCCAGATGCCCACACCCGCTGGGGCATCCGGCGCTGTCCCGCACCCTCACACCCGCCTAGCACCACAGCCGTGTCAGAGCCTCAGCAGCCTCCTCTCTCCACAGCCGCCTCTCCACAGCTTCAGGAGCCCAGCCCAACACCAGCAGCTACTCCTTGTGCCCGGACAGCCGCACCACCCATCCCAGCACCTCTGAGAGTTGGCCCAAACCCCAGCAGCCATCACCTGTGCCTGGGAAAGCGGCCCACCTGCCACCGAGCACCCAGAAACGGGCCCCTGACAGACTGGATATCCACCTGGTCTTCCCGACCCCACCCGAGCCTCCCCCGTTACCGACAGCGGTAGGGATTTGGGATATCAAAAGGCTCCCGACTGACAGCTGAAGGGGTCGACCATTCTGATTTCAAAATAAAGGTGTAGCCATAAATACAGAGCAGTCGCGCTCTTGTCCGTGTCATAACAGCAGCAATGCCAGGAATTCAGCAATTCTGGTCTGAAGTTCCTATCGGGGCAGGCAGGGACAAGGATGCCCATGGTGTCAGCAGGCAGGGAGCTGGGCGTGGGACCCGCCGACGGGCCAGCAAGACCCAGCCTCCCTGGTGGGACTGGCCCACAAAATTCTAAGCCACTGAGGCACCCATGGAGCTCGTTACAGGTCATCATCCCCACCTTGGCTTCCCGTGCCAACACCGCAGCTCTTTGTCTCGGTGAGTGACTGCTGGTGGCCATTATGTATCGTTTAAACCTGCCCCTGCTGCTGCAGCCTCTGGCCTTGCCTTCTCAGCCACTCTCGTGTGAGCTCCGGGCTGTTTGCGGTCCCTGCTCCTGCCCAGGCTTGTCCCAGCCTCAGAAAATCTTGGGAAAAGCGCCTTTTCACCGCGATCATCTGGCTCCGCTGCTGATGCTCCAGCACCGCAGCTCTTTCTCTTGGTGACTGATCGTTGGTGGCAGTTACACCTCATTTAAACCTGCCGCTGCTGCTGCAGGCTCTGGCCTTGCCTCCTCAGCTGCTGTCACGTGAGCTCCGGGCTCCTTGCGGGTCCCTGCTGCTGCCCAGGCTTGACCGAGAGAGGCTCCCACCCGACACCACAGCCGACTCAGAGCCTCAGAAGCCTCCTCTCTCCACAGCCGCCTCTCCACAGCTTCAGGAGCCCAGCCCAACACCAGCAGCTCCGCCTCATGCCCGGACAGCCGGAGCACCCATCCCAGCACCTCTGAGAGTCGGCCCCAACCCCAGCAGCCATCACCTGTGCCTGGGAAACTGTCCCACCTGCCAGCGAGCACCCAGGAACCAGCCTCTGAAGGACTGGATATCCGCCTGGTCTTCCCGACCCGACCCGTGTCTCCCCCGCTACCGACAGCGGTAGGGATGTGGGATATCAGAAGACTCCCGACTGACAGCTGAAGGCATCGACCATTCTGATTTCAGCAGAATAAAGGTGTAGCCAGAACTACAGACCAGTTGTGCTGTTGTCCGGATCATAACGGCATGAATGCCAGGACTTCTGCAATTCTGGCCTGAAGTTCATACCGGGCCAGGCAGGGACGAGGATGCCCATAACGAGGTGTCAGCAGGCAGGGAGATGGGCACGGGACCTGCCGACTGGCCAGAGGAGCCCAGCCTCCCAGGTGGGACCAGCCCGCAAAATTCTGAGCCACTGAGGCACCCATGGGGCTCGTCAAGAGGTCATCACCCCCACCTCGGCTTCCCGTGCCAGCACCGCAGCGCTTTGTCTCGGTGAGTGACCATTGGTGGCGCTTACGCCTCGTTTAAACCTGCTGCTTGCTCCCACATTGAAAGTGCCAGGAGGGAAAAGAGGGGCTTCTTCCCGCTGTCTCTGGAAAGTCCCACTCTTCCCTCCTGGCACCTTTGCTGTGGGGGAAATTCTCAGAGGTTTGATGGTTCTGAGCCCGGTTTCACCGCGGTGCAGGTGAAAAAAGAGGGGGGGAGGAGGGAGGGCCCTGCACGCGAGCGGGACAGGATGTGACATCAGAGGGGCGGGGGGATGGCGGGAAAACGGCACTGGGAACGGGAAGGGGAAGAAGGGACATGGTGGTAGTGGCAGGGGTGAGGGGCCGACGACACGGTGACGCCGCGTTAGTGACGAGGTGGGCGAGGGGCTGTGGGTGAGGCTGCACGGTGGGGAGCGGGGGGAGGGCTCGGGCCTGCTACGGAGGTGAACCCGGGCCTGGTCGTGTGGGGACCGGCGCCCAGGGGAGGTCCCAGGCCCTGTTCTGAGGCGACTGAGGCCATGGGGGGGCCCCAGGGCCTCTCCTGAGGTGACAGTGGTTATGGAGAGGCCCCAGCCCCTGTCCTGAGGCGACAGCAGCCGAGGGAAGGCTCTGTCCTCAGGCGACAGCAGCCATGGGGAAGCCCCAGGCACCCTCCTGAGGCGACGGAGATCGAGGAGCGGCCCCGACCCGAAATGACAGTGGCCGAGGGGAGGCCCCAGGCCCCGTCCTGAGGCGACTGAGGCCACGGGGGGGGCCCAGGACCCTTCCTGAGGTGAGAGTGGCCAAGGGGAGGCCCCAGCCCTTGCCCTGACCCGACGGTAGCCGAGTGGAGGCCCCCTCCTGAGGCGACAGTAGCCGTGGGGAGGCCCCAGACCCAGTTCTGAGGTGACAGTGGCCAAGGGGAGGCCCTGCTCCCAGTGCCCGGCCCAGCAGCGTGCCCCCATCCTGGTCCCACATCACCCAGGGCCCAACCTGGCCCTTCATTCCTGCGCTGGCCCCCGGGCCCTGCTGGGATGGGGGTGTCCCTGCCCCTGCGCTCCCCTTGGTGAGGGCCCTTCTGCTCACCCAGGGGGGTGTCGGGGCATTGTCCCACCTGGCACAGACCCACCGTCCCCTCAGCTGTGCCCTGTCCTTTGCAGTTGGGCTGGGAGCTCCCAGTGCCGCCAGTTTATCCAGTGTAAATACCCACTGAGGTCTGGGACTGGCTTCAGTCAGCACGGGGGCACCGGGAGCTGCATTTCAGCGTCCCCGGCCTCTCCTCACACCCACCGCTCAGCTCCAGCGGTGACAATAAATGCCCTTTGCCTCTGCCCGCTGTCTGCGTCTGTGGGACGCTGGCTCGAAGGCTCGGCTGCATGTGGCTTTTCATGTGGTGCCTGGTTTTGCCCCAAAAAGGGGGGTTTTGGTGGTGGTGAGGAGGCAGGGGTGAGCGGAGGGCTCTGCCGTGGGGTCGAGGGGAGCCGGGCAGCCCTCCCAGCCCGCCTGGTGTCTCACACCAGGACAGGGTGGGGCAGGGGAAGGGGGAAATGCGGTTGGCAGGGGAGAAACGTTTATGGATTGTGTCAGGAATGGTGTGGCCAGGACTGGGGCAGTGACCGTCCCCCTGTACTGGGCACTGGTGACGCCCCGCCTTGAATATTGTGTTCATTTTGGGGCCCCTCACTCCAAGAAGGACATTGAGGCACCGGAGCGTGTCCAGAGAAGGGCAACGGAGCTGGTGAGGGGTCTGGAGCACAAGTCTGGTGAGGAGTGGCTGAGGGAGCTGGGGGTGTTCAGCCTGGAGAAGAGGAGGCTGAGGGGAGACCTTCTCACTCTCCACAACTCCCTGAAAGGAAGGGGTAGCCAGTGGGGGTCGGTCTCTTCTCCCAAGGAACAGGCGATGGGACAAGAGGAAATGGCCTCGAGTTGCACCAGGGCGGGTTTAGGATGGGAATTAGGAAAAATTTCTGCACCACAAGGGTTGTCAAACATCGTAAGAGGCTGCCCAGGGCAGTGGTGGAATCGCCACCCCTGGAGGGATTTAAAAGCCGCGCAGACGTGGTGCTGAGGGACGTGGGTTAGTGGTGTTTTGGGCAGGGCTGAGTTAATGGTTGGACTTGATGATCTGAAAGGTCTTTTCCAACCTAAACGATTCTCTCATTCCATGATCCAGACAGGATTGTGGGTCCAGCAGCACCAGGGCTGCTCGCCGGGAGTCGCTCGTGCTCCTCGGCTGCCAACCTGCTGCCAAAACCCGACCCAGGTGGATCTAGGGGGAAATCGCTCGGTTTCTGTCCCGTCCATGCAAGCTTTCCTCTCCCATTGTTGCTGCCTCAGATGGTGGTTTCCACTCCGGTGTCCCTCCGAGGAGCTGCTCTGTGTGTCCCCTTCACCGTGTGTCCCCGCGCAATGGTGGCAGGCCACCCAGCTTTACGTCCCATGTCCTTTCAGCCAGTCGCTTCCCCCTCTCTCTCTTTGTCCCCTCCATCTCTGTGGCTGCTGGGGACTGAGGACGGCCACCGCCACCTGCAGAGGGACCCGTGGGTGTCACCAGCCGAGCACCGCATCCCCGCTGTGCCTCCCCAGGCGGTTAACTCACCCCCCTCTCTCTGCCCTTACAGGTTTCCCAGAGGATGGAACCGGCATCGGTGGGGACCAAAGTCCCCTCCTTCCTGTCAGACCTGGGGAAGGCCACGTTGCGGGGCATCTGGAAATGTCCCCGCTGCGGCACTTACAATGGCACCCAAGGCCTCATCCGCAAGAACAAGACCTGCGGCACCGTCTTCCACTACGGCACCCGCAAGCAGCCCAGCATTGACGCCGTCAAGATCATCAGTGGCTTGGACTTACAGGTTTATTCGGTGCGGCAGAGGGACCGGGGACCGGATTACCGGTGCTTTGTGGAGCTGGGGGTCTCGGAGACGGCCATCCAGACGGTGGACGGGACCATCATCACGCAGCCCCCAGCCATGGAGTGAGGGAAAGACTTGGAAGAAAAAGGCAAAACTCATGGGTTGAGATAAAGGCAGTTTAACATTACAGCAAAGAGAAGAAGAAAACAACAACAAGAATACTGAGAGAGGAATATACAAAACATGATTACGATAGCACCGCTCACTGACCGGACCTGGGAAGCCCCAGCCCTGCAAAGTGGCAGCTCCCAGGGCATGGCCCACAGGGGATGGAATACCTGTGTCCCTGCCAGGTCCTGGGGAAATTAACCCTTCCCCCACCGGCACCAGGACAGACAGGTTGCCAGTTTGAAAAGGAGCCAGCTCTCTTAACACCCTCGGGTGGATATTGTCAGGGCCCATTGATGTGTAGGGCTCAGGCTCCTGTAATAGCTTCTATACCAACTCTCCCTGCGTTTGTGTTTACGTCAGCCTGGATTGTTGTTCCCAAGGCCAGCCACCCAACGAAGGGAATTCCCTTTCTTGGGAATAAGCTGGTTTTGTGCTTCCAGGAGAGCATTCTTGAAAAACTCCCAGCACTCGCTTGCTCCTCCGGGGAAGCTTCCCGTGGAATCCCTGCCGTCTGGGCTCTCAGCAAATTGAGCCTTGCTCTTCAAAAATCTGAAATCTCTGCCTTAGTGCTAACCTTCAGGGCGCCCGGCAGGATCCCAGACTCCACAATACTGAGATGACTGCAGCCGAGGCTGTCACTAACTGAGGCGCTACGAGGCAGGTGGGCTTGGTTTGTGAGTAGCACGTCCAGCATCCTCGTTCCTGCTTGGCACATCTTAAAGCGAGAAAGACTGCAGCCACACAGTCTTCCCTTTTTCTCCTTCTTCTGGTTCAAAAGAGTTGAGAAGTTAAGGGAAAGGTTTTTACTTCAAGGTTTCAGGAGCGTGTTCAAGATGTCTTTTGCATACCGTTATTCACTGAACATCCTAAACTAAAAGGAACTGTCAGTTCCCGTGTTCAGTGACCTCTGAGGTTTGCAAGGCGTGCTTGACTGTGTACAGACATGATTTTATCCTGAAAATGAGAAAAAGAGAATGTTTCCCCTGCGCTGGCTGTTCAGGTAAAATGACTTCTAAGATTTTTTTTTTCCTCTTTTGAAAGATATTGCTTTAGGTAAAGGTCTGGGATAAAAATGACTCTATTTCTGTTCTCTCATAGTCTGGGCCTTTTTTTGTCAGTGTCAGGGAAGGACGGAATTCCTTCTTCCCCCGCCCCTCCTCATGAGAGCACTGGAAAGAGAATGAGATACATCTGTTCCTTAGTACCTGCAACAGCAGCTCCTTGGACAATTAGAGAGAAGCCCACCTGTATGCACGCTTTGCACCCGCTGCTTTCATTGTTACACGGGCAGCATGGCTTGTGCTAGCCAGTGCCTAGAGGAAGAACAAGCATCTTTGTAACCTCGCTCTGGAGACCGCTGGTGGCTGAATGAGCGTCTACACTTTAAAGAGCATCACTGACGTTTGATAGACCCCATGCAAGTAGTTACTAAAAGCTCATGTGAGGCGATTGCAGGCTTGCGATGCCTTGATGCCTACCACATTCCCTTTTAGCCAGGACCTTCTTTTGACTCTTCAAAGGTGTCATTATCTCTGACAACATCAGCGGCTAACCACGTAACAGAACTAAAAGAAATTGGCAAGGTTCTTTCAGTTGTGCCCTTTTCTTTATTTCACGTTACTAATAAGGAGCGTGAAGGTTTTAGGCTTTGCATCCTCATCCCTTCCCAGTGCTTCTTCTGACTCGGTGTAACACTCCAAAGTTAGGTAAGGTTTCCAGGTTTTCCCTGGAAGACTTTGTGGACAAGTCCACAGGCCTGCCGAGCCCAGCCTTAGGAGCGGACGCGCTGGCTGTGGAGCTGGTGATGTTGGAGGTGTCGGAGGAGAGAAGTCGAGCAGGGTCTGGTTGCTGGGGCACGGCAGGACCTGCGCATCTGAGCACACCCAGCGCATGGACATGTCTGGCATCCACGCGGCCGGGAGAGCAGAACTGACCCCGCACTGCTCTTCCAGACACGTTTCGATAGAGCCCATGGGAATGTGGAGAACTGGTGTACCTGTGGGGTCAGAGATGCTCCGTTTGACTCATGAGCAAAAGCAAAAAAAGAGGCACTGGTATTTCAAGCACTCAGTTTTAAGTCCTGTATTTAGGCAACTATCTCTCATCAGAGTCTCACCAGCGACTCCAAGCTTTCAGTCTCTTTCACCGATAGGTTCCTGAAGCAACGCTGGAGAAGACAGGCCTTGTTTGACTCGATTTCTTAATCCAGAAAGCACAAAGGATATCTAACTCTCCCTAAGCATCCTCCTCACCTCAAAGACAGGGAAAGGTATTTTGAAATAGATCCACGCAATATTTCTGTACTGTCGACACAACAGGTGTTCCTTTCTTTTTCAAAATGATGAAATACTGATTTCATGGTTCTCTTGGAAAAGGGCATTTTCAAAGGAGCGGGGTGCTCAATAGATGAGGAAGAATTAAAAGCAAGGTCAACAGTATGGCGGTGTAAAGAGAAATCGGCGAAGCTTTGCAGAGTGTCAACCAATGGGAGGAACACCTTTGGAAAAGGTCTAACTCGTTCTGGCTGAACACAGTGGATCCCATTAAGGCCGACGTGGCGTCTGACTGGCGAGGATCTTCTCCGAGCACGTCAGGTGGCGCAAAGGCCAGAGCACAAGGGCAGTCTTCTCACAACTCTGCTGAGCAGCTGTGACTAAAGTGCAGTAGTTCGCAGGCTCTGTAATTCATTGGCAGCGCCTCTACGTGACGGGGATGCAGCTTTCGCACGTATTTTGCTGTGCACGAGAGGGAACTGCCCCAGAGCCTGCGGGCGAAAGGCTTACATGCTAAGTGAAGCCGGGCTTTTCTTTAGAGGAGTTTTGTTTTCTGTCTTGTGGCCCATTTGACAAAGCAGCCAAGTCTGTCTGCTGTGGGAGTGTTTTGTCCAGAATCGCTTCCAAGCCAAAAAGCAGTGTTTTCCAGGTAACGGTTGGGGACGAGCCTGGGTTGGCCAGTTTTGCCGCGCTGGGACTCTGCAGGTGTCACAGCCGGTCCCGCTGGGGGCGGTGCCCAGGGCCGTGGCTGCGGTGGGGTATCCAGGCTGTGAGGTCACAGAGCCCCGCTGTGCCACGCCCTCACGTGCAGTGCTGTGCCGCGGGCAGTGCTCCGGCTGTGCCAGCAGCGGCAGTGCCAGCAGCGGCAGCAGTGGCAGCAGTGCCAGCAGCGGTCGTAGCAGTGGCGTTGCCAGCAGCGGTAGCAGTGCCAACGTTGTCAGCGGCAGCAGTGCCATCAGTGGCAGTGACAGCAGCAGCAGCGGCAGTGCCCGCAGTGGTAGCAGTAGCAGTGCCAACGTTGTCAGCGGCAGTATTGCCATCAGTGCCGGTGCCAGCAGCAGCGGCAGTGGCGGCATGGTGCAGGTGCAGGGGGTCATGACCCCCGCCCGCCTCCTTATCCTCCTCCTGGTGCTCCTGCAAGCGAATGATGCCTGGGCCGCTCCGTGCAGAATGCCGGGATTAGGTAGGCAGGCAAGCCATCCCCCAGCCCTGGCAGCGTGGCACAGCACCAGCGCACGTCGGGGTGGCAGCAGGGCTGGGGTCGTGGTTGGGCAGGGCTGGGAGGGCAGCGGGGCTGGGTGAGCCGTGGGCCAGCTCTGTGGGTGTCAGGAGGCAGATGACTCATGGGGAGGTGGAGGGGCCCGCGGCTGCTGCGGGGGCATTTTCCAGGTGAACAGTGGGGCCGGGAGCGGCGCCACAGGGTGAGAAACCATCCCTGGAGCCGGCCCTGTGCCGCCCTGCCCCGCAGCAGCCTTAGCCCAGCCGGCGGGTCTGGGCCGCAGCGGCACCGCAGGAGCACTTCTTCCCCAGGCTGGTCACAGCCGTGCCCAGGGCCATGGCTCTGCCGCTCCCCGGCTGCATCTCGGCTTTCAGCCTCGGGGCTGGCCGACCGTGGGAGATGTCCGCTCAGGAAAACAGAAGCATTCCTGCTCGAGCCCTGCAGTGCTCTCCTTGGGTGAATCCAGGCCCCCATGGGACACACAGCCCCCCGCCCACAGCCCGGGGAGCAGACGGGGCAGCGCTGGTGCAGGCTCTCACCGGCCAGCGGGGCTCTTCTCCACGGGAGGTGTGAATGGTCAGTGTTTCCCTCCGGTGCTTTCCTGTGGGCTGCTTCTGTGCATGGTAGACATCTCCTGGGAAGGAATCCCCGAGGGGCCATATGTTTCTCCATCCGGTCCTTGAGGACGGACGTGCACTTGGCCTGGAAACAGTATCCTGAGAGCTGCCAGGTGCCAGCGAACGGGTCACCCAGGCCCCTCTGCAGCTTTGGAAATCTCCAGCCATGTCTGGGTCCCGCGACAGTACCTGACCCCCTCCAGTCACTGCAGGTCACTGAGAAAGCCGTAGATCACCACATCTCATGGAAACATGCTTGATTACAGCTGTGCCTGCAGCCGACGGCCACCCGACTTCTCTGCTGGATCTTGTCCGGGAGCCTCAGGGCGATCCCACAGGTGTGTCGCTTGAATGAGTGAGCATTTCGGTTTTCATAGTCTGTCGATACGAAGTCTGACTTAGTATCTTCTTGGCCGAAGCTCAGACATGCAGAAGAGCTGAGGGGGAATGGGTCAGGCTCAGTGATGTGCCCCGGGTCACTCGGCCTTGCAAAGTGTTCCTTCCCAGCCTCTCCGACCCTGCGCTGCTTCCAGCGCCTGCTGCAAAGCCAGCGGGCTTGTTGGGCTTGAGTTTAGAGCTGGTGTGAGCTCCAGGGAGTCCCGTCTCGCGACAGCTCGGTGCGTGCTTTGTTTCAGAGGGGCCTGGTCCAGGTGCCCAGTGGCTGTGCACAATGCTCCTGCGTGGAAGGGAGAGACGCGTGCCACGGGTCAATCCCGTGTTTGAACTGCATTCGCTGCCGTTCAGGTGGGAAGAACTCTATTGAAATACCTCACGGGAGCTGCTCTGGTGTGTTTGTTTACAGACATGGCTGGAGGTCCTCAAAGAGCAAAGTCTAAAGCCGAAAAGAGAAAATCTTCCCAGCGGTCATCAGAAGTCCTAAAGGAACTCCTGAAGGAATTGGACAAAGCGGCACATGGTGGGCATATCTCACTCTTAAGCACAAGGCTCGGGAAGCCGAGGTTTTAGCTGCCTGTATGGACAAGCCGTAGCCTAGACAGTAGGAAGGGATGGATCAGAGCCTCCCTGCGGTGACACTCAATTTCACGCCTTGCAGGCGCTGGCGAGCTGCAGACAGAGACGGTCCAGAGTCTCTGCTGCCAGGTGTGGTCCAAGCTGAGTGCCAGGGACAGCTGCTGCCCCAGTTAGAGCGTTACTCCTCAGAGCTGCTCTGGGCAGACGGTGGTGTCCAGCTGGCAGGAACTGGCGGTGCTCGCGTCTTGAGCGCGTGAGGAACTTGCCGAGGAGCTGATCCCAGAGAAGCCGTGGGAGGGCCAGCGCCCTCTCTGCAAGTCAACAGAGAGGAGAGTGGCCCTGGGTGGCAGAGAGGATGCGCAGGCAGCTTGGGGCCGCTGGGACCGGCAGAGTTGGCCAGGGCCGGAGCAGCCCCAGCTTCACGGTCTGGTCCAGCCTCGTTGTTCTCCTTGATGTCTGAGGACTCTCGGGGACACCTCGGGCTCAGGGACAGGTGAAAGCTGGACACCCGGCTTGAGGCCGGACACCTAACTTGAAGGCCGCTCAAATGAAGGGCTGTGAATTCAGCCTCGGGTGGTTTACCTGTCTCTTGCCGGTTGTGTTTTAGGTAACTTGGGTGTTTTTCCGCTTCTTTTGAGGGACTGTGGGCTCTCGTGTGCACTGGGAAACCAAAGAGGGTCTCGCGTTTAGATTTTTCTCCATGAAGGACACGTTGTTTGGACTAGTGACTAGGTGCACCCCCAAATTTCCAGGCTTTGTGTCTAAGCGATACTCATGTATTTTGGGAAGTATCGCCTCCTGAAGATACCACGTTGCCCATGAGGAGCGGTTACTTCTATCTCATTCAACTGACCTGCTTTCTTTTGAAAGTGAGGGACTGGGGGCCTGTGGACAAGGAGGCGCTTCAGGAAGGAGGCAGTCAGGCAGCGCCAGTCTCTGATGAAGCAACGAGGGCAATTCAATCAGCAGGCGTGCCAGGTAATTGTCGCCCCTCGGTCATCCAGCGTCCTGAATCAAAATCCCTGGGTGTCTGCAGGCTCTTCCCCTGGTGCCCGCTGCTGCGCATCGTGTCAGCAGCCAAACTATCGAAAAGAAGCCAGGAAGGGCTCTCTGAGGATGACTGTCACCTCTGGGCTGTGGAGGTTATGGCCAGCAGTGCGCGCCTAACCCTCTCTGGATGCGGGGAGATGCTCACCGCCCACCACACCCAGTTCACCCAAGGTTCAGAACTTTGCCATTTTGGGAAGGAGGCCATCTGAGCCAGCCTCAGCAGATGATGGGAAATGCGGCTCTTAATGGAATGTACCTCCTGCAATAGCTGTCCCCCAGAGCTCGCCGTGAGTCCCCCGAGGCACAACAGCGGGGGATCCCTCCTGTGACCTGAGGTCCAAAGGGATGCACTGACAGATGGGGCAGGGCTTAGAGGGAACCTGCACCATCCTTCTGCACCCACTGTGCCTGCGCCATGCTGAGGCTTTACCTTTCTGGGATTTTTGGCAGTGCTGTCCACCCCCGGGGAAGCCCGCCACGCCGGGATGGATGACTTTCTTCCAAAGAATGCAGGTACTGAGCAGTCTTGCAGGGGGCCAGAAGTGGGAGACAACTCCTGAAAACTCGGGGCATGCAAGCGGTGCCCACGCTGAAGAAAAGGCAAAGAGGGAGAGGGAGGTTGGGGTGTCTCCCGAGAGGGCCTGACTCCATCCCTTCGGGGTGTGGGTGCTTGGCTGGGGTGGGAGAGCTGGGGGCGAGAGGAGAAAGAGAGGCTCCAGAGTGCACTGATTTGCGACGGCTGTGGGAGTTCCCTTTGCTTCCACCGAAACCAAGGAGATGACGCAGCCCCAGGGTGTTCCCTCCTTCAGGGATGGTAACAAAGTGCGAAAGAACGTTTGCTGGCAATGTCAGACCTCCTGTGAGACTGCCAGTGGCGTGCAGGACACACTAACGTACGGAATTGTTCCTCCAGGTGTGGATGGCAAGAGAAACACAAATGCTGTGGATCCTAAAGACTTCCAGAAGTATTGGAGAGAAGGCGCCATGGCGATCTTCGGCTCTGTGCTGTTTGGGATGGGACTGTGTTGTGCGATCTATTTGTGGAGGGAGAGGAAAAAGTATGTTGTTGCGGGGGAGGAGGTGACAAGCTCCTGAATTAGATGGCTGCTATTAGCCATGAAGCATTTAGAGGTAGGGTGTTCTGGAGTGCCGAGTTAGGTACTGGCCAATGTCCGTCAGGTGATGCCGTAAATCCCAGATGTTCACCTCAGCCAAGGTGTCCCAGCAACTCAGACCGTGGTGAGGAACCTTCCCAGCTATCGTCCCGGCTTTGGAGAAAGAGCTGTCCCATCTGCACCCCAGCGCTGCCAGCGTGCGTGTTCTCAGCAAGGGCAAGGGTTTTGTCTGGGCAGGGGTGTGTATCTCTGCAGACAGGTATTCTGAAGAGAGGATGGAGAGCAGCTCACTGAAGAGGGAGCCCAGGCTGTCCCCTTGTCTGGCGAGGGATGGGCAGGGGAGGCGAGTGCTGGTCCTTGCCAGGCACCCTAAGAAAGGAGTGCAGGAGGCTCTCCCGGCCCTGTGTTGCTGTGCCCAGCTTTGGTCCCCTGGGTCTCCTTCCCGGCACGTGCAGAGCAGCCAGGTCAGGATGGCCAGGGCAGAGAGGAGACGAGCCACGGGCAGGCGAGCGGAGCCCCAGCCCAGGGGTGCGCAGAGCCCTGTATTTCTGCACAGGGCTCCCCATGTGCAGCCAGATGCCCACACCCGCTGGGGCATCCGGCGCTGTCCCGCACCCTCACACCCGCCTAGCACCACAGCCGTGTCAGAGCCTCAGCAGCCTCCTCTCTCCACAGCCGCCTCTCCACAGCTTCAGGAGCCCAGCCCAACACCAGCAGCTACTCCTTGTGCCCGGACAGCCGCACCACCCATCCCAGCACCTCTGAGAGTTGGCCCAAACCCCAGCAGCCATCACCTGTGCCTGGGAAAGCGGCCCACCTGCCACCGAGCACCCAGAAACGGGCCCCTGACAGACTGGATATCCACCTGGTCTTCCCGACCCCACCCGAGCCTCCCCCGTTACCGACAGCGGTAGGGATTTGGGATATCAAAAGGCTCCCGACTGACAGCTGAAGGGGTCGACCATTCTGATTTCAAAATAAAGGTGTAGCCATAAATACAGAGCAGTCGCGCTCTTGTCCGTGTCATAACAGCAGCAATGCCAGGAATTCAGCAATTCTGGTCTGAAGTTCCTATCGGGGCAGGCAGGGACAAGGATGCCCATGGTGTCAGCAGGCAGGGAGCTGGGCGTGGGACCCGCCGACGGGCCAGCAAGACCCAGCCTCCCTGGTGGGACTGGCCCACAAAATTCTAAGCCACTGAGGCACCCATGGAGCTCGTTACAGGTCATCATCCCCACCTTGGCTTCCCGTGCCAACACCGCAGCTCTTTGTCTCGGTGAGTGACTGCTGGTGGCCATTATGTATCGTTTAAACCTGCCCCTGCTGCTGCAGCCTCTGGCCTTGCCTTCTCAGCCACTCTCGTGTGAGCTCCGGGCTGTTTGCGGTCCCTGCTCCTGCCCAGGCTTGTCCCAGCCTCAGAAAATCTTGGGAAAAGCGCCTTTTCACCGCGATCATCTGGCTCCGCTGCTGATGCTCCAGCACCGCAGCTCTTTCTCTTGGTGACTGATCGTTGGTGGCAGTTACACCTCATTTAAACCTGCCGCTGCTGCTGCAGGCTCTGGCCTTGCCTCCTCATCCGCTGTCACGTGAGCTCCGGGCTCCTTGCGGGTCCCTGCTGCTGCCCAGGCTTGACCGAGAGAGGCTCCCACCCGACACCACAGCCGACTCAGAGCCTCAGAAGCCTCCTCTCTCCACAGCCGCCTCTCCACAGCTTCAGGAGCCCAGCCCAACACCAGCAGCTCCGCCTCATGCCCGGACAGCCGGAGCACCCATCCCAGCACCTCTGAGAGTCGGCCCCAACCCCAGCAGCCATCACCTGTGCCTGGGAAACTGTCCCACCTGCCAGCGAGCACCCAGGAACCAGCCTCTGAAGGACTGGATATCCGCCTGGTCTTCCCGACCCGACCCGTGTCTCCCCCGCTACCGACAGCGGTAGGGATGTGGGATATCAGAAGACTCCCGACTGACAGCTGAAGGCATCGACCATTCTGATTTCAGCAGAATAAAGGTGTAGCCAGAACTACAGACCAGTTGTGCTGTTGTCCGGATCATAACGGCATGAATGCCAGGACTTCTGCAATTCTGGCCTGAAGTTCATACCGGGCCAGGCAGGGACGAGGATGCCCATAACGAGGTGTCAGCAGGCAGGGAGATGGGCACGGGACCTGCCGACTGGCCAGAGGAGCCCAGCCTCCCAGGTGGGACCAGCCCGCAAAATTCTGAGCCACTGAGGCACCCATGGGGCTCGTCAAGAGGTCATCACCCCCACCTCGGCTTCCCGTGCCAGCACCGCAGCGCTTTGTCTCGGTGAGTGACCATTGGTGGCGCTTACGCCTCGTTTAAACCTGCTGCTTGCTCCCACATTGAAAGTGCCAGGAGGGAAAAGAGGGGCTTCTTCCCGCTGTCTCTGGAAAGTCCCACTCTTCCCTCCTGGCACCTTTGCTGTGGGGGAAATTCTCAGAGGTTTGATGGTTCTGAGCCCGGTTTCACCGCGGTGCAGGTGAAAAAAGAGGGGGGGAGGAGGGAGGGCCCTGCACGCGAGCGGGACAGGATGTGACATCAGAGGGGCGGGGGGATGGCGGGAAAACGGCACTGGGAACGGGAAGGGGAAGAAGGGACATGGTGGTAGTGGCAGGGGTGAGGGGCCGACGACACGGTGACGCCGCGTTAGTGACGAGGTGGGCGAGGGGCTGTGGGTGAGGCTGCACGGTGGGGAGCGGGGGGAGGGCTCGGGCCTGCTACGGAGGTGAACCCGGGCCTGGTCGTGTGGGGACCGGCGCCCAGGGGAGGTCCCAGGCCCTGTTCTGAGGCGACTGAGGCCATGGGGGGGCCCCAGGGCCTCTCCTGAGGTGACAGTGGTTATGGAGAGGCCCCAGCCCCTGTCCTGAGGCAACAGCAGCCGAGGGAAGGCTCTGTCCTCAGGCGACAGCAGCCATGGGGAAGCCCCAGGCACCCTCCTGAGGCGACGGAGATCGAGGAGCGGCCCCGACCCGAAATGACAGTGGCCGAGGGGAGGCCCCAGGCCCCGTCCTGAGGCGACTGAGGCCACGGGGGGGGCCCAGGACCCTTCCTGAGGTGAGAGTGGCCAAGGGGAGGCCCCAGCCCTTGCCCTGACCCGACGGTAGCCGAGTGGAGGCCCCCTCCTGAGGCGACAGTAGCCGTGGGGAGGCCCCAGACCCAGTTCTGAGGTGACAGTGGCCAAGGGGAGGCCCTGCTCCCAGTGCCCGGCCCAGCAGCGTGCCCCCATCCTGGTCCCACATCACCCAGGGCCCAACCTGGCCCTTCATTCCTGCGCTGGCCCCCGGGCCCTGCTGGGATGTGGGTGTCCCTGCCCCTGCGCTCCCCTTGGTGAGGGCCCTTCTGCTCACCCAGGGGGGTGTCGGGGCATTGTCCCACCTGGCACAGACCCACCGTCCCCTCAGCTGTGCCCTGTCCTTTGCAGTTGGGCTGGGAGCTCCCAGTGCCGCCAGTTTATCCAGTGTAAATACCCACTGAGGTCTGGGACTGGCTTCAGTCAGCACGGGGGCACCGGGAGCTGCATTTCAGCGTCCCCGGCCTCTCCTCACACCCACCGCTCAGCTCCAGCGGTGACAATAAATGCCCTTTGCCTCTGCCCGCTGTCTGCGTCTGTGGGACGCTGGCTCGAAGGCTCGGCTGCATGTGGCTTTTCACGTGGTGCCTGGTTTTGCCCCAAAAAGGGGGGTTTTGGTGGTGGTGAGGAGGCAGGGGTGAGCGGAGGGCTCTGCCGTGGGGTCGAGGGGAGCCGGGCAGCCCTCCCAGCCCGCCTGGTGTCTCACACCAGGACAGGGTGGGGCAGGGGAAGGGGGAAATGCGGTTGGCAGGGGAGAAACGTTTATGGATTGTGTCAGGAATGGTGTGGCCAGGACTGGGGCAGTGACCGTCCCCCTGTACTGGGCACTGGTGACGCCCCGCCTTGAATATTGTGTTCATTTTGGGGCCCCTCACTCCAAGAAGGACATTGAGGCACCGGAGCGTGTCCAGAGAAGGGCAACGGAGCTGGTGAGGGGTCTGGAGCACAAGTCTGGTGAGGAGTGGCTGAGGGAGCTGGGGGTGTTCAGCCTGGAGAAGAGGAGGCTGAGGGGAGACCTTCTCACTCTCCACAACTCCCTGAAAGGAAGGGGTAGCCAGTGGGGGTCGGTCTCTTCTCCCAAGGAACAGGCGATGGGACAAGAGGAAATGGCCTCGAGTTGCACCAGGGCGGGTTTAGGATGGGAATTAGGAAAAATTTCTGCACCACAAGGGTTGTCAAACATCGTAAGAGGCTGCCCAGGGCAGTGGTGGAATCGCCACCCCTGGAGGGATTTAAAAGCCGGGCAGACGTGGTGCTGAGGGACGTGGGTTAGTGGTGTTTTGGGCAGGGCTGAGTTAATGGTTGGACTTGATGATCTGAAAGGTCTTTTCCAACCTAAACGATTCTCTCATTCCATGATCCAGACAGGATTGTGGGTCCAGCAGCACCAGGGCTGCTCGCCGGGAGTCGCTCGTGCTCCTCGGCTGCCAACCTGCTGCCAAAACCCGACCCAGGTGGATCTAGGGGGAAATCGCTCGGTTTCTGTCCCGTCCATGCAAGCTTTCCTCTCCCATTGTTGCTGCCTCAGATGGTGGTTTCCACTCCGGTGTCCCTCCGAGGAGCTGCTCTGTGTGTCCCCTTCACCGTGTGTCCCCGCGCAATGGTGGCAGGCCACCCAGCTTTACGTCCCATGTCCTTTCAGCCAGTCGCTTCCCCCTCTCTCTCTTTGTCCCCTCCATCTCTGTGGCTGCTGGGGACTGAGGACGGCCACCGCCACCTGCAGAGGGACCCGTGGGTGTCACCAGCCGAGCACCGCATCCCCGCTGTGCCTCCCCAGGCGGTTAACTCACCCCCCTCTCTCTGCCCTTACAGGTTTCCCAGAGGATGGAACCGGCATCGGTGGGGACCAAAGTCCCCTCCTTCCTGTCAGACCTGGGGAAGGCCACGTTGCGGGGCATCTGGAAATGTCCCCGCTGCGGCACTTACAATGGCACCCAAGGCCTCATCCGCAAGAACAAGACCTGCGGCACCGTCTTCCACTACGGCACCCGCAAGCAGCCCAGCATTGACGCCGTCAAGATCATCAGTGGCTTGGACTTACAGGTTTATTCGGTGCGGCAGAGGGACCGGGGACCGGATTACCGGTGCTTTGTGGAGCTGGGGGTCTCGGAGACGGCCATCCAGACGGTGGACGGGACCATCATCACGCAGCCCCCAGCCATGGAGTGAGGGAAAGACTTGGAAGAAAAAGGCAAAACTCATGGGTTGAGATAAAGGCAGTTTAACATTACAGCAAAGAGAAGAAGAAAACAACAACAAGAATACTGAGAGAGGAATATACAAAACATGATTACGATAGCACCGCTCACTGACCGGACCTGGGAAGCCCCAGCCCTGCAAAGTGGCAGCTCCCAGGGCATGGCCCACAGGGGATGGAATACCTGTGTCCCTGCCAGGTCCTGGGGAAATTAACCCTTCCCCCACCGGCACCAGGACAGACAGGTTGCCAGTTTGAAAAGGAGCCAGCTCTCTTAACACCCTCGGGTGGATATTGTCAGGGCCCATTGATGTGTAGGGCTCAGGCTCCTGTAATAGCTTCTATACCAACTCTCCCTGCGTTTGTGTTTACGTCAGCCTGGATTGTTGTTCCCAAGGCCAGCCACCCAACGAAGGGAATTCCCTTTCTTGGGAATAAGCTGGTTTTGTGCTTCCAGGAGAGCATTCTTGAAAAACTCCCAGCACTCGCTTGCTCCTCCGGGGAAGCTTCCCGTGGAATCCCTGCCGTCTGGGCTCTCAGCAAATTGAGCCTTGCTCTTCAAAAATCTGAAATCTCTGCCTTAGTGCTAACCTTCAGGGCGCCCGGCAGGATCCCAGACTCCACAATACTGAGATGACTGCAGCCGAGGCTGTCACTAACTGAGGCGCTACGAGGCAGGTGGGCTTGGTTTGTGAGTAGCACGTCCAGCATCCTCGTTCCTGCTTGGCACATCTTAAAGCGAGAAAGACTGCAGCCACACAGTCTTCCCTTTTTCTCCTTCTTCTGGTTCAAAAGAGTTGAGAAGTTAAGGGAAAGGTTTTTACTTCAAGGTTTCAGGAGCGTGTTCAAGATGTCTTTTGCATACCGTTATTCACTGAACATCCTAAACTAAAAGGAACTGTCAGTTCCCGTGTTCAGTGACCTCTGAGGTTTGCAAGGCGTGCTTGACTGTGTACAGACATGATTTTATCCTGAAAATGAGAAAAAGAGAATGTTTCCCCTGCGCTGGCTGTTCAGGTAAAATGACTTCTAAGATTTTTTTTTTCCTCTTTTGAAAGATATTGCTTTAGGTAAAGGTCTGGGATAAAAATGACTCTATTTCTGTTCTCTCATAGTCTGGGCCTTTTTTTGTCAGTGTCAGGGAAGGACGGAATTCCTTCTTCCCCCGCCCCTCCTCATGAGAGCACTGGAAAGAGAATGAGATACATCTGTTCCTTAGTACCTGCAACAGCAGCTCCTTGGACAATTAGAGAGAAGCCCACCTGTATGCACGCTTTGCACCCGCTGCTTTCATTGTTACACGGGCAGCATGGCTTGTGCTAGCCAGTGCCTAGAGGAAGAACAAGCATCTTTGTAACCTCGCTCTGGAGACCGCTGGTGGCTGAATGAGCGTCTACACTTTAAAGAGCATCACTGACGTTTGATAGACCCCATGCAAGTAGTTACTAAAAGCTCATGTGAGGCGATTGCAGGCTTGCGATGCCTTGATGCCTACCACATTCCCTTTTAGCCAGGACCTTCTTTTGACTCTTCAAAGGTGTCATTATCTCTGACAACATCAGCGGCTAACCACGTAACAGAACTAAAAGAAATTGGCAAGGTTCTTTCAGTTGTGCCCTTTTCTTTATTTCACGTTACTAATAAGGAGCGTGAAGGTTTTAGGCTTTGCATCCTCATCCCTTCCCAGTGCTTCTTCTGACTCGGTGTAACACTCCAAAGTTAGGTAAGGTTTCCAGGTTTTCCCTGGAAGACTTTGTGGACAAGTCCACAGGCCTGCCGAGCCCAGCCTTAGGAGCGGACGCGCTGGCCGTGGAGCTGGTGATGTTGGAGGTGTCGGAGGAGAGAAGTCGAGCAGGGTCTGGTTGCTGGGGCACGGCGGGACCTGTGCATATGAGCACACCCAGCGCATGGACATGTCTGGCATCCACGTGGCCGGGAGAGCAGAACTGACCCCGCACTGCTCTTCCAGACACGTTTCGATAGAGCCCATGGGAATGTGGAGAACTGGTGTACCTGTGGGGTCAGAGATGCTCCATTTGACTCATGAGCAAAAGCAAAAAAAGAGGCACTGGTATTTCAAGCACTCAGTTTTAAGTCCTGTATTTAGGCAACTATCTCTCATCAGAGTCTCACCAGCGACTCCAAGCTTTCAGTCTCTTTCACCGATAGGTTCCTGAAGCAACGCTGGAGAAGACAGGCCTTGTTTGACTCGATTTCTTAATCCAGAAAGCACAAAGGATATCTAACTCTCCCTAAGCATCCTCCTCACCTCAAAGACAGGGAAAGGTATTTTGAAATAGATCCACGCAATATTTCTGTACTGTCGACACAACAGGTGTTCCTTTCTTTTTCAAAATGATGAAATACTGATTTCATGGTTCTCTTGGAAAAGGGCATTTTCAAAGGAGCGGGGTGCTCAATAGATGAGGAAGAATTAAAAGCAAGGTCAACAGTATGGCGGTGTAAAGAGAAATCGGCGAAGCTTTGCAGAGTGTCAACCAATGGGAGGAACACCTTTGGAAAAGGTCTAACTCGTTCTGGCTGAACACAGTGGATCCCATTAAGGCCGACGTGGCGTCTGACTGGCGAGGATCTTCTCCGAGCACGTCAGGTGGCGCAAAGGCCAGAGCACAAGGGCAGTCTTCTCACAACTCTGCTGAGCAGCTGTGACTAAAGTGCAGTAGTTCGCAGGCTCAGTAATTCATTGGCAGTGCCTCTACGTGACGGGGATGCAGCTTTCGCACGTATTTTGCTGTGCACGAGAGGGACTGCCCCAGAGCCCGCGGGCGAAAGGCTTACATGCTAAGTGAAGCCGGGCTTTTCTTTAGAGAAGTTTTGTTTTCTGTCTTGTGGCCCATTTGACAAAGCAGCCAAATCTGTCTGCTGTGGGAGTGTTTCATCCAGAATCGCTTCCAAGCCAAAAAGCAGTGTTTTCCAGGTAACGGCGTGGGGACGAGCCTGGGTTGGCCAGTTTTGCCGCGCTGGGACTCTGCAGGTGTCACAGCCGGTCCCGCTGGGGGCGGTGCCCCAGGGCCGTGGCTGCGGTGGGGCAGCTGGGCTGTGAGGTCACAGAGCCCCGCTGTGCCACGCCCTCACATGCAGAGCTGTGCCGCGGGCAGTGCTCCGGCAGCGCCAGCAGCGGCAGTGCCAGCAGCGGCAGCAGCGGCAGTGGCAGCAGCAGCAGCAGTGGCAGCAGCGGCAGCAGTGCCAGTAGCGGTAGCAGCGGCGGCAGTGCCAGTAGTGGTAGCAGCAGCGGCAGTGCCAACAGCAGCAGCAGCATGGTGCAGGTGCAGGGGGCCGTGACCCCGGCCCGCCTCCTTATCCTCCTCCTGGTGCTTCTGGAAGCCCATGATGCCTGGGCTGCTCCGTGGAGAGTGCCGGGATTAGGTAGGCGGGCAAGCCGTCCCCCAGCCCTGGCAGCGTGGCGCAGCACCCAGCGCACGTCGGGGTGGCAGCGGGGCTGGGGTCGTGGTGGGGCAGGGCTGGGAGGGCAGTGGTGCCGGGCGAGCCGTGGCCAGCTCTGCGGGTGTCAGAAGGCAGATGCCTCATGGGGAGGTGGCTCTTTTCCACAGAGAAGAGCCGTGGGTGGTGGGGAGGACTCTTCTCCACGGGAGGTGTGAATGTCAGTGTTTCCCTCCGGTGCTTCCCTGTGGGCTGCTTCTGTGCATGGTAGACATCTCCTGGGAAGGAATCCCCGAGGGGCCATATGTTTCTCCATCCGGTCCTTGAGGATGGACGTGCACTTGGCCTGGAAACAGTATCCTGAGAGCTGCCAGGTGCCAGCGAATGGGTCACCCAGGCCCCTCTGCAGCTTCGGAAATCTCCAGCCACGTCTGGGTCCCACGACAGTACCTGACCCCCTCCAGTCACTGCAGGTCACTGAGAAAGCAGTAAATCACCACATCTCATGTGCTTGATTACAGCTGTGCCTGCAGCCGACGGCCACCCGACTTCTCTGAGGGATCTTGTCCGGGAGCCTCAGGGCGATCCCACAGGTGTGTCGCTTGAATGATTGAGCATTTAGGTTTTCATAGTCTGTTGATACGAAGTCTGACTTAATATCTTGTTGGCCGATGCTCAGACGTGCGGAAGAGCTGAGGGGGAATGGGTCAGGCTCAGTGATGTGCCCCGGGTCACTCGGCCTTGCAAAGTGTTCCTTCCCAGCCTCTCCGACCCTGCGCTGCTTCCAGCGCCTGCTGCAAAGCCAGCGGGCTTGTTGGGCTTGAGTTTAGAGCTGGTGTGAGCTCCAGGGAGTCCCGTCTCGCGACAGCTCGGTGCGTGCTTTGTTTCAGAGGGGCCTGGTCCAGGTGCCCAGTGGCTGTGCACAATGCTCCTGCGTGGAAGGGAGAGACGCGTGCCACGGGTCAATCCCGTGTTTGAACTGCATTCGCTGCCGTTCAGGTGGGAAGAACTCTATTGAAATATCTCACGGGAGCTGCTCTGGTGTGTTTGTTTACAGACATGGCTGGAGGCGATGGATACCCAGCTTCCCGGCTGGGTTCCAGGGCTGACGCTCAGGGAGATGGCATGGGTACGTCATGGCTTTTTACGTTGTTTGAGAGCTGCCAGCTGAAAGCCCAAATGAGAGCGAGGCATCTCTTGCGGGTGTGAGAATATAGAACTGCATGGTGTGTGCCCTGTCATTGCGTGATCCCCTTAACGTGTTCTGCTATGATGGAGTGTATGCCAAGGGATGCTGGCAGCTTCCTGTGGGTGTTTGGTTGCAGATGGGGGCGTTTCCAGCTCACCTGGCATTGCAGGGGGGAGGAGTCAGTTTTGACTGACTTCCCTGACAAAGCACTCGCTTTCAGTACTTGATTTGTGAGAAATTCAACTTTCTACTTTCCGTTAAGGTCCTCAAAGAGCACAGTCCAAAGCTGAAATGAGAAAATCTTCCCAGCGGTCATCAGAAGTCCTAAAGGAACTCGTGAAGGATTTGGACAAAGCGGCACATGGTGGGCATATCTCACTCTTAAGCACAAGGCTCGGGAAGCCGAGGTTTTAGCTGCCTGTATGGACAAGCCGTAGCCTAGACAGTAGGAAGGGATGGATCAGAGCCTCCCTGCGGTGACACTCAATTTCACGCCTTGCAGGCGCTGGTGAGCTGCAGACAGAGACGGTCCAGAGTCTCTGCTGCCAGGTGTGGTCCAAGCTGAGTGCCAGGGACAGCTGCTGCCCCAGTTAGAGCGTTGCTCCTCAGAGCTGCTCTGGGCAGATGGTGGTGTCCAGCTGGCAGGAACTGGCGGTGCTCGCGTCTTGAGCGCGTGAGGAACTGGCCGAGGAGCTGATCCCAGAGAAGCCGTGGGAGGGCCAGCGCCCTCTCTGCAAGTCAACAGAGAGGAGAGTGGCCCTGGGTGGCAGAGAGGATGCGCAGGCAGCTTGGGCCGCTGGGACCGGCAGAGTTGGCCGGGGCCGGAGCAGCCCCAGCTTCACAGCCTGGTCCAGCCCCGTTGTTCTCCTTGATGTCTGAGGACTCTCGGGGACACCTCGGGCTCAGGGACAGGTGAAAGCTGGACACCCGGCTTGAGGCCAGACACCTAACTTGAAGGCCGCTCAAATGAAGGGCTGTGAATTCAGCCTCGGGTCGTTTACCTGTCTGTTGCCGGTTTTGTTTTAGGTAACTTGGGTGCGTTTTTCCGGTTCTTTTGGGGGACTGTGGGCTCTTGTGTGCACTGGTACCCGAAAAGTGTCTCGCGCGTGAATTTTTCTCCATGAAGGACACGTTGTTTGGACTAGTGACTAGGTGCACCCCCAAATTCCCAGGCTTTGTGTCTAAGTGATACTCATGAGGAGCGGTTACTTCTATCTCATTCAACTGACCTGCTTTCTTTTGAAAGTGAGGGACTGGGGGCCTGTGGAGAAGGAGGCGCTTCAGGAAGGAGGCAGTCGGGCAGCGCCAGTCTCTGATGAAGCAACGAGGGCAATTCAATCAGCAGGCGTGCCAGGTAATTGCCGTCCCTCGGTCATCCAGCGTCCTGAATCAAAATCCCTGGGTGTCTGCAGGCTCTTCCCCTGGTGCCCGCTGCTGCGCATCGTGTCAGCAGCCAAACTATCGAAAAGAAGCCAGGAAGGGCTCTCTGAGGATGACTGTCACCTCTGGGCTGTGGAGGTTATGGCCAGCAGTGCGCGCCTAACCCTCTCTGGATGCGGGGAGATGCTCACCGCCCACCACACCCAGTTCACCCGAGGTTCAGAACTTTGCCATTTTGGGAAGGAGGCCATCTGAGCCAGCCTCAGCAGATGATGGGAAATGCGGCTCTTAATGGAATGTACCTCCTGCAATAGCTGTCCCCCAGAGCTTGCCGTGAGTCCCCCGAGGCACAACAGCGGGGGATCCCTCCTGTGACCTGAGGTCCAAAGGGATGCACTGACAGATGGGGCACGGCTTAGAGGGAACTTGCACCGTCCTTCTGCACCCACTGTGCGTGGGCCATGCTGAGGCTTTATGTTTCTCTGATTTTTGGCAGTGCTGTCCACCCCCGGGGAAGCCCGCCACGCTGGGATGGATGACGTTCTTCCAAAGAATGCAGGTACTGAGCAGTCTTGCAGGGGGCCAGAAGTGGGAGACAACTCCTGAAAACTCGGGGCATGCAAGTGGTGCCCACGCTGAAGAACAGGCAAAGGGGGAGAGGGAGGTTGGGGTGTCTCCCGAGAGGGCCTGACTCTGTCCCTTCGGGGTGTGGGTGCTTGGCTGGGGTGGGAGAGCTGGGGGCGAGAGGAGAAAGAGAGGCTCCAGAGTGCACTGATTTGCGACGGCTGTGGGAGTTTCCTTTGCTTTCACCGAAACCAAGGAGACGACGCAGCCCCAGGCTGTTCCCTCCTTCAGGGATGGTAACAAAGTGCGAAAGAACGTTTGCTGGCAATGTCAGACCTCCTGTGAGACTGCCAGTGGCGCGCAGGACACACTAACGTACGGAATTGTTCCTCCAGGTGTGGATGGCAAGAGAAACACAAATGCTGTGGATCCTAAAGACTTCCAAAAGTATTGCATAGAAGGCGCCATGGCGATCCTAGGCTCCATGCTCTTTGGGATGGGACTGTGTTGTGCGATCTGTCTGTGGAGGGAGAGGAAAAAGTAAGTTGTCGTTGGGGGAGGTGCCGAACTTCTGTATTAGATGGCTGCTATTAGCCATGAAGCATTTAGAGGTAGGGTGTTCTGGAGTATTCAGGGCCTCAACAGCCTCCTCTCTCCACAGGCGCCTCTCTGCAGCTTCAGAAGCCCAGCCCAACCCCAGCAGCTATTACTAGGACCCGGACAACAGCACCACCCATCCCAGCACCTCTGGGAACTGGCCCCAACCCCAGCAGCCATCACCTGTGCCTGGGAAACTGTCCCGCCTGCAAGGGAGCACCCGGGAACCGGCTCGCGACAGCCCGGACAGCCGCCCGGCCTTCCCAACCCAACGCCTGCCTCCCCCACTGCCCTGCTCGGCCAGACAACCCTTCGGGACCAGGCCAGCGCCCTCCAGCCCCTGCAGGAACTGAAACCACCCGCCTGCCCCCCAAGACCATCGCCCTCGTCGTCCTGCAAGGGTGCCAGGTGGCCTCGACAGCGGTACGGGTTTGGGCTGCCACAACACTCCGGACTGACAGCTGCAGGGGTCGACCATTCTGATTTCAGCAGAATAAAGGCGTAGCCATAAATACAGACCAGTCGTGCCATTGTCCAGTGTCCTGGTTCCAGCGGGGATAGGGTTAATTTTTCCTGGTATTCCATGCCATGTGAGCCATGCCCACCCTGAGCTGCCGGGGAAGGGGGCAGGAAGTCACCGCTTGGAGCGGGCTGGGGCGTCCCGGGTCCGGTAGGTGAGCGGCAGGGAGCGGCGGTTCCGTAATCGTGTTTGTATATGTCTCTATCCGTGTTATTGTTGTTGTTTTTCTTGTTCCCTTTGCTGTTCTGTTAAACTGCCTTTGTCTCAACCCAAGAGTCTTGCCTTTTTCTTCTGATTCTTCCTGTATTGGGAAGGTCCGAGCGAGCGGCACGTGGTTCTTTGTTGCCGTCTGAGGCTAAACCACGACAGTCCTTTTTGGCGCCCAACGTGGGGCTCGAAGGGTTGAGATAGCGACAGAATTCAACTAGAGCTTGAAAAAACAAATTTGTTGTATGCGTTGATTGTATTAGGCAAATAGTCGCTGGTCACCATGTTGCTTGGTTTGTTCTCATGGCTGTGTTATGTGAATTCCTATATGGCTTATGTACTCCTTCCGATGATTTTTGTTACTTCTGGGAGAGGGATGAGGATTATCATTTTGTTGTCCTGTGCAATATCGGCTTATGAGATGATAACATCACTTGTTAGACAGTTACTTTGGGGCTTTTATGTGGTGTTGCTGTCCTGTCCGTACCTTGGGCATTGTCTCTCAGAATTGATTAATAATTACACCCAGTCTGTGGGGGAAACAGGGGGGACACTTTCCCCAGGTCTTTTGCCTCCCTTTTCTCCTTCGGGTCAGGTATGGCAGCTTTTGAGAATTTTGAATATCCTTGGGATACTCAAACCAGCCTGGTCCTATTGTTATGTCTGCTGAATGTGTTCCAGGTCCTGTTTAAGGTTAAACAGCTATTTAAGACTACCACCCGGAGATCTGCTCCGAGGCTGGATAGTCAGGGGTGGCATGGCCTGTGGGAGAACATGGGCAGGTACCTAGAGAACTTCTCACCTCCAATGGTCTGGGACTTCACCCCTGAACAATTACAGGACCCTGATAAAGTGGTAGAACATTTGAAGGGAAAATGCTGTGGCTATTCTAGAGAGGCACAACTCACCACGCTGTGCTGGGCCCTGGCCAGTATCTACCAGGCACTGCTCAGTATTATGCAGCACCCTCAGGGGGAAGAGATGGAGACCAGACCAGCAGCCACTGCGGCTACTGCAACCCCTGCGGCAGCCACTGCGGCTACTCCAACCCCTGTGGCAGCCACTGCCGCTGAACCAGGGAACCAACCCGTGCCAGTATCAGTTGCCCCCATACAGAAGAAGAAGTACACGAAGAAATCAGTTCGCTTAGTAAGAGATGATGATGAACCAGGGTCATCATGAGAGCAGGAGGGAGAGGCAGAACCAGAGATAATTACTCGATCCCTATCCTTGAGTGAGCTGCGGGATATGCGAAAAGATTTCAGCCGACTTTCAGGCGAGCACATTGTCACCTGGCTGCTCCGGTGCTGGGATAACGGGGCCAGTAGCCTGGAATCAGAGGGTAGAGAAGCCAGGCAGCTGGGATCCCTGTCTAGGGAAGGCGGTATTGACAAGGCAATTGGGAAGAAGACCCAAGCCCTCAGCCTCTGGAAACGCCTCCTGTCAGGCGTGAGGGAGAGGTACCCCTTCAGTGAGGATGTTGTATGTCAGCCAAGCAAGTGGACTACCATGGAAAGAGGTATCCAGTACCTGAGAGAATTAGCTGTGCGGGAGATGATTTATTATGACTGGGACGATGCAGACTTACCCACAGACCCTGATGAGGTGCAATGCACAAGGCCCATGTGGCGGAAGTTTGTACGGAGCGCACCATCGTCATATGCCAACTCACTGGCAGTAATGGAATGGAAAGGTGAAGAGGGACCAATGGTGGATGAGGTGGCTGGCCGGCTATGGCGATATGAAGAAAGTCTCTCTTCCCCCCTTGTCTCAGCTGTGGAGAAACTGTCGTGGAAGGTCCAGCAACTTGAAGAGAATATCTCCTACTCCCCACCTGCACGGGCCAGCGTCTCAGCTATTAGAAGCAGGCATTTCCCCACTCAAGAGAGAGAGTACAGAGGGTACACACCACGAGGCACCCTGTGGTTCTACCTGCGTGACCACGGAGAGGACATGAGGAAGTGGGATGGACAACCTACTTCGATCCTGTGGACACGGGTACAGGAGTTGCAAGGAAGGACAACCACAAAAGGGGATCCCTCCAGGAAAAGTGCTGCCCCAGTTTCCAGTGGGCCGTTCCCCAGAGAGAGCAGAAGGCCTGATCTTGCTTCTGATCCTCTTGAAGGAACTTCCAAGTCATTTCTGCAAGAAGTGAGTAATGGATACTATGACCAGTATTAGAGGGGCCCTGCCTCCGGCCAGGTGGAGGAAAGGGACAACCGCGTTTATTGGACGGTGTGGATTCGATGGCCTGGCACATCAGACCCACAGGAGTGTAAGGCTCTAGTGGACACAGGTGCACAGTGTACTTTAATACCATCAAGCTATAGAGGGACAGAACCCATTTGTATTTCTGGGGTGACAGGGGGATCCCAAGAGTTGACTGTACTGGAGGCAGAAGTGAGCCTAACTGGGAATGAGCGGCAAAAGCATCCCATTGTGACTGGCCCAGAGGCTCCATGCATCCTTGGCATAGATTACCTCAGGAGAGGGTATTTTAAGGACCCAAAAGGGTACCGTTGGGCCTTTGGCATAGCTGCCTTGGAGACGGAGGAAGTTAAACAGTTGTCTACCTTGCCTGGTCTCTCTGAGGACCCTTCTGTTGTGGGGTTGTTGAGGGTCGAAGAACAGCAGGTGCCGATTGCTACCACAACGGTGCACCGGCGGCAATATCGCACTAACCGAGACTCTCTGATTCCCATCCATAAACTGATTCGTCAACTAGAGGTGCAAGGGGTGATCAGCAAGACTCGCTCACCCTTTAACAGTCCCATATGGCTGGTGCGAAAATCTAATGGAGAGTGGAGGCTAACTGTAGACTACCGTGGCCTGAATGAAGTCACGCCACCACTGAGCGCTGCCGTGCCGGACATGCTAGAACTCCAGTACGAACTGGAGCCCAAGGCAGCCAAGTGGTATGCCACAATCGATATCGCTAATGCATTCTTCTCGATCCCTTTGGCAGCAGAGTGCAGGCCACAGTTTGCTTTCACTTGGAGGGGCGTCCAATACACCTGGAATCGACTGCCCCAGGGGTGGAAACACAGCCCCACCATTTGCCATGGACTGATGCAGACTGCACTGGAACAGGGTGAAGCTCCAGAACTTCTGCGGTACATTGATGACATCATTGTATGGGGAAACACAGCAGAAGAAGTTTTTGAGAAAGGGAGTAAAATAGTCCAAATCCTTCTGAAAGCTGGTTTTGCCATAAAACGAAGTAAGGTCAAGGGACCTGCGCAGGAGATCCAGTTTTTAGGAATAAAATGGCAAGATGGACGCCGTCAGATTCCAATGGATGTGATCAACAAAATAGCAGCTATGTCTCCACCAACTAGTAAAAAGGAAACACAAGCTTTCTTAGGCATTGTGGGTTTTTGGAGAATGCATATCCCAGATTACAGTCTCACTGTAAGCCCTCTGTATCAAGTAACCCGGAAGAAGAATGATTTTAAAAGGGGTCCTGAGCAACGACAAGCTTTTGAACAAATCAAACAGGAAATAGTCCATGCAGTGGCCCTGGGACCAGATGCCGCTCACTGCAGTTTCATTGTTATTCCCCATCATTAGTCACTAAGATGAGCACTAGAGCAAAGGAGGAAGTAGAGAAAAGGCAGAAAAGAGAGGAGCAGTATTACGGAGCACAGCAAGAGTATAGTCACCACCACAGGCCCGCTGGCGTCTCGTCGGTCCTTTGGACTTCAACAGCATCCCGTTGATCCGTAGGTCTCAAGTGACGGTGGTGAGGGTCCCAGTTGTGGTCTGGCTTGGCGCTAGTTTATAGTCCCTGTCGGCTCGCAGTTCGATCAATCAGTGTGCAGGTCGTCTTGGCTCGGCCAATCACTGTCTGATGCGGTTGCTGGGTGAGATTTCCCTGCCCCTGTTGCTTGGGCAGCGCTTGACTTAGCACAGTCATCCTGCCACAGTAAATTTGGGGTACCCTTGGTTGGCATGTGGACCACGCAGGCAGCAGCAGGCAAACTTCCAGACATCCAGTTGGTCTGCCAAAAGTGAGACCTTGGGTCTGCGGGCTTTCCTGGTGCCTTCAGCCTCAAAACCACCCTTTCTCACTCGCCCCAGGGCCAGCCTCAAAATTTCCTTTGGTGCCACTTTCTCTGTGAATTGCGTTCACTGACCAAGTAACTTGTGTGCTAACGCTCTCGCCAGAGCTGGACTCCACACCAGCAAACATCTAGAGATTGCTCCCACATTGAAAGTGCCAGGAGGGAAAAGAGGGCCTTCTTCCCACTGTCTCTGGAAAGCCCCACTCTTCCCTCCTGGCACCTTCGCTGTGGGAGAAATTCTCAGAGGTTTGATGGTTTTGAGCCCGGTTCTGGGGAGAGCGTTAGCACAGAGGTTACTGGGGCAATGAAAGCCGTCCCCAGAGAGGGTGAGAAGAAGCAAATCTTTTCCCTCCTGGCTCCTTCGCAGTGGGACGAATCTCTATATACTTGCTCTCTCTGAGCCCAGCTGAGCGGAGAGTGGTAGCACTGAGGTTTTCAAGGCAGTGAAAGCTGTTCCCAGAGACAGAGAGCACAAGCAACACTTCTCCCTCCTGGCACTTCCCATTTTGGAGCAATCTCTAGATGTCTGCAGTTGTAGAGCCCAGCTCAGGGGAGAGCGTTAGCACAGAGGTTACTGGGGCAAGGAAAGCTGTCCCCAGAGAGGGTGAGAAGAAGCAACACTTTTCCCTCCTGGCTCCTTCGCCCGCGGGGTGAGAACAGGCCCGGGTTGTCGGCCCTGGCGCCTTGCCAGGAGCTCCCGCGCCACCCCACGTGATACTGGCCGACCAATAGGAGCGAAGGGGCGTGGCGCCACAGCCGAGTCCCTCGCGGTGGCCGGGGCCGGGCTCACGCGCCGCAGCGCAGGTTAAAAAAGAGGGGGGGAGGAGGGAGGTCCCCGTGCGAGAGCGGGACAGGCAGTGACATCAGAGGGGCGGGGAGGATGGCGGAAAAACGGCACTGGGAACGGGAAGGGGAAGAAGCGACACGGTGGCGGGGGTGAGGGGCCGACGACACGGTGAGGCCGCGTTAGTGACGTCAGCGCGTGGGTCGGGGGTGGGCGAGGGGCTGTGGGTGAGGCTGCACGGTG